>NW_011897036.1:0-665 GCF_000151845.1 Pteropus vampyrus | reverse complement strand
GACTATTACTGCCATATTTATTTAGTTGAAGAATGTCTTGGTGTTAATTCATTCATATTTTTATAAATGTATATTTATATTTTTGTATTTTTATGAAATAAAATAGTATTTATAAAAATAAACTTCACTTTATTTAATTCCTAGAGCAGTTCTAATCTCACTTATACCAGAAGTTTTTTACATCTTTAAAGATAAAACATTATTTACTCAGGGAAAAATTGCTAAGTTACCACATGTGATTTGGAACTAAAATATTGTGGGACCATAAAAGCTTTTTAGTATAAACTGTTATTTTCTGCTTCAATCACTTAAATATGGACATGTTTATTGAACCATTGGTGTCTACTATCAACAGGATAGGGGACACATTTGGAATATAAAATATTATAAATATATTGTGAATAATTAACTTTACATTCATGTATAATTCTTTAATATAGGACTAAACCAGTGAATTTTGACAGTAAATGAAGTATGTGTCAGTAATGTTACGTAGATGAAGAAAAATATCTAAATCACCTTTTTTTCCCTCTATAATATAGTTATCAAAATGAGAACTATTAGCTCTGATTTTTTTTTTTTTTTAATGATCAGACAATTCATGGAATATATTCTGGGTAACATTTAAAAATGTGCATCAACAAACTAGAGGAGTTTTTTAATTG
>NW_011897035.1:3660-5530 GCF_000151845.1 Pteropus vampyrus | reverse complement strand
TGGAAGTCTAGAACTAGCAGAGAATGTTTAATAGAATTTGTGTGAATTATACGCTCCCCCCATACAACTTTGAAAATTGGTGATGAACATGTTGAAGCTGCAATTCATGTTCTGTGCTTATTGTAAAATAATACTGCGTGTTATAAAAAGGCCGTCCACACAGATCTTGCTCGCGGCAGCAGATCATTTTCGAGCTGTCGGAATGAAGCAAGAAGTGCGTGTAGAGGGAAAGTAAGAAAGCGCAAAGCTTGTTTCTCTGCTTCTATCTAAATGAGGATGATTAGCAAAAATAAAATAATTATTAAGAAATAAAATATTTGCTTAGCGGAAAACTGATACTTGTAGAAACGAACTCATCGGTTACGTGGCTCCTCTTGGTATAACTCAAACTTGTGATACCCTCTACCGAGTACAGATATAACAGGATTATTTTGAATCAAAATTGCCATTTCCAACTCCTTTGTCCTATTTTGTTTTTTCCAGCTTTATTGAGGTAAATTTGCATACGATAAAATTTGCTAATTTTAAGTGTGCACGTTTAGTTATGACAGGCGACTGATTAGTCACCAGCACAGTCATGGTATGGAGCGTTTCCATCCCCCCAGAAAGCTTCCTTGTGTCCCTTTGGAGTTAACCTCCAACTGTTCTCAGCCGGGGCCTTGGACCCCTTTCTGCCCTAGTTGCTTTTTGTTTCATTTCCTATAAATCTAGTCACACGGTACGTGGACTTTTGTATCTGTCTGTATCTGTCTTCTTGCATTTAGCGTAACAGTTTTGAGGTTCACCCAGATTGTTAAGTTCATTTTTTTTTTTTTTCTGAATAGTGTTTCATTGTGTGGCTGTTTTACCGTTTGATGGATATTTGGATCGTTTCTAGTTCTTGGCTGTTATAAATAAGGCCACTGAGCACGTTGCAGTACAAGTCTTTGTGTGGACACGTGTGTCAGTACCTGGGAGTGGGGCCTTTGCTCTGGTTTAAATGTAAGGCTTGGCGTCTTTAGGTAGAGAAAACAGAAAAATATATAGTAACCCGAAAAGTTAAAATTTATTGTAGGAAAAGTCGAATCGCCTGCGATTATTCTCTTATTCTTCATACTCCTTTTTTAATCTTCCCTGAAAAAAGCTAATTACCTTTTCCCTTAACTACAACCTCTTCAAAATGGTATTCATTATTTAAAACTAGTATTTACAAGAATATGCTAAATTTGGCAACCTTTCCTGTCCCCTAACCCCTAGTATATACACTTACACTTACACTTACACTAAGTTTTACTATTTTGGAGCCCTTTTTTCATGACTTTCTATATATCACCTCCTTTTTCCACAGACTCGGGACCTACATAGTACAGTTTGAGCTCAGGGAAATACAGAAGCAACTACAGATAAAGGTTTATGATTTTTAATCTCATGTATTAGGGGTTTGTTGGAAATTCAGCTGCAGACCGTGTTGGTCTGACCTGGGGTTTCATGAGGCCTGTGACGTGAGCTCTGTCTGCTGACTCACGTGGATATGCTACGCTCTCCTTGGCAGTATGGGTTAGAGTTGATTTAGAGGCAAGGAGCACCTGAAAACACACTCCCTGCCCTCCCAAATATATTGCATGTGTATACACACAAATGTCCATATACACGCCCCGTATTTCTTAAATTAGGGATTTGTAGGTTTAAAATTGGCTTAAATTTTAGGCCGGAGTCGGTCACGTATATGTACAGTATAAGTAGATTTTAAGAAACATTTGAGTTATTTTGAGTGAGCCCTAAAGCTTTTAGTCATCTGGTAGGACATAGCAAATACATCATTTTGTAGGACATAGCAAATATGCAATAAATAGTTCAGCATTACATAATACTTTAAAAATCGGTGAGATTC
>NW_011897035.1:0-1970 GCF_000151845.1 Pteropus vampyrus | reverse complement strand
GAGGAACGCATGGTCGTACGCGTGAGGTGATTAAAATAACAGACGTCGCCGTGGTCAGGACGGTGAGCGTGAGGGTGAAGACGCGAACCTCCGAGCGTTGAGGGAGGCGTGGAGTGGGCGGAGTGCCGTTCGCACCGAGGCGCATCTGCTTTCTCTTTCACGTCATAAGTGTGTGGGTTGAAAATCAAAATCGAGCGTCTTTAGAATTGGTGGATGAGAAGACGTTTAGAAAACGCGGGCATTCTGGTGAGACCGGAGGCGCCGGGCACAGGCGAGGCACGTGGGGCTGCCTCCCGCGGCGGCGGCACCTGCAGGTGTCGGTTCGCCCAGTCCGTTTCCTCTCCGGACTGGTCGGCAGATGCACAGCACCGCGTGAGTGTCCAGGGGTCACCTAGTTCCTAACCTTTCAGGAGCTCTAAAGAAGAAATATTATGATCTCCCCGTTTAATGATGACAAAACTCACTTCAGTGGAGTCTTACGGTCTGTCACGCGAGGTTCAGCGCTGCAGTTACGGTCGTTTGGCACGTCACGTGTGGAGCCGCGGTCACTGGCACTGCCGTTGGTTCACAGTGCTCCGGCACAATAGCCTCTCTTTAAATTAGGGTCGGGAATCGGATCTGGAACATTCGAATAAACTGCAGTTTTTAAGATGAGATTGGGCAGAAAGGACACACAAGAGGAAGTCCTCTCGATCGGGGATCGGGTGATGCTGAACTGGTCCCCGTTTCGCCATCGCCTTTTCTCCCTCTGAGATGTCTTCGTGTCTGTGTCCGTCTTCTGCCGGGCAGGCGGGGGACAGTGCCGAGCAGCTAACTGGCTTTGCCGCGCTGAGAAGCCCACATGACACTCTCGCTTCTCTCCGCCCGCGCCCTGCCCCGTACCTCAGCGCGGAGGCTGCAGGCTGCACCTTGGCCTGGCAGCCTTTGCCGCTGTGTTATGCAGGCGGCAGTCCGAGGCCATGTAACATGGTCAAGTACAGGCTGTAGAGTCAGCCATGTGATGTTGTTATTAAGTTTGTCTCCTCTTTGGGCGGAGAGATACTAACGTCATCTTCTAAATCCTCCAAGGGATAGATCGTAAGGCTTTGGGAGAAAGAGTCTGGAAACCACAAGGTCGGGTCTCCCGGTTAGGAACCGTGGGAGACACCCACCCCGCAGCGGGGGGACGGGGGGACCCTTACGCTCCTGCCTCCTGTTCTCACTAGCCACACGCGGCCTGGGTGTCGGGCAGGGCCGTTCCAGACGGTCGGGTTGGACCTAGGTAGTATGTTGGCCTCGGACGTGACACTGACAACACACAGCTCTCTGGAGCGCGAGGAGGAGAAGCAGCAGAGGTAATTCTTCAAGACTCCTGCCGAGGGTCAGGTGTATTTTCTCCGGGTTTCGGTGAAGTGTTTTTTAGGCGATTTACAGAAGTCGTTGTAATGTTATTTTAAGTGAAGGCATGGATGGGTGACTGAAGCAGAGCTGCCAGTGCGGGATTCTGTCCGAACGCGCTGCTTCTTGGATTGAGGTGAGCCGTGTTCTCCACTTTGACGCTGGCGGAGTGGTTTCTAGTCTAGAAGCTCCTTGGAAAGACAGATTGTGTGGGTGGTTCCTTCCTCCGAAGTCCTCCGGGAAGGACTGGGTGTCGGGTTTTCTTTAAGAGAGCCCTCCGCTTGGGGTGGTCCTGCTCGAGGCTCAAAGAGTGTGGGTTTCCACGCCGATAGTCAGGCCCTCTTGCTGTGCGTTTAGAAGGGCTACTTTCTAACATCACGTGGCAGGTGTTCAAGAGGATACCAGGAAGCAGAAACACAGTTTTATCTTCCAGAAGAACTCACTGTTTACTGGAGTCTAATCCTGAACCAGCACACATGGGAACAGACATCCGTTCTCACTAAAGAAAGAAAAGGGGCGATATTAAAGATTTATGGAAAATCTTATGGAATCGTAAGAAGTCTCGGTATCCTGCTGTGCGTCTGGAGCTCCAC
>NW_011897034.1:2790-4721 GCF_000151845.1 Pteropus vampyrus | reverse complement strand
TCTATCAGCTATTAACTGTAAGACTTTGAATAAATCATTTAAAGTCTTGGTGCTTCATTTTCCTCATATATAAAATAATAGTTAAAAAGTTGTTTGGGAATTGAATAAAATAATGTGTTAAAATATGTAGCATATTATAACACAGAATAAATGCTAAATAGGTAATAATTATGACAGTTCAGTAAACAAATATTTACTGAATATCTTCCATGTCCTGACATTGTTCTGGGTGCTGATGGTAAGATTCTAGGAGCTTACTTTCCTCAATCAGTTAATCTTTTGTTTGACTTGTTTTTATATAGTTTATTCTTCAGAAACATTATTTGTGCATTGGCTATCTGCACTTTATTCATAATATCTATTATCCGACTGCACAGAGATAAGACCATATGCTTTATAAATGAATAGACTTTAACTCAGAGTCTAGTTCTATTACTACACCTTGAGAAAATTATCTAAGTTTCAGTTTACTCATCCATAAAATGGAAATAAAAATAAACACTATATAAGGCTGTTATGTGGGTTAAATTAGTCTAAATTAGATGAAATACTTGACCCAGTGACTGGTACATAGTAAAAACAAGAAATCATAACTTGAAATTTTCATCAATTTGCCTTTTTTTTCATTATGAGGTAAATCCTTAAATATGAACTGTACATAACTGATTTTATTTTCTGCTCTTTATGGCTTCCAATATAGATTTTTACTCTGCTGTTGCATTTTTAAATCTTATTATAATATTTTATCATCTCATCCATCTACATTTTCATCTCATCTAGTTCTTTCCAATGACACTCATTCTTGTTTTGCTGACACTGTCTTTTGTTTTAATAACTCAAAGATTATTACTCAAAGTTTTCTTCTGTTTCTTTTAGAAAATCAAATTTAAGTATGCTTTCCCTAAAATCAAAACTATTTATTACTGATAGGAGTGTTAAAATGAACAACTTGACAATATGCTAGTGGGGGAATAGGACTGTTAAATGAGACCAGCAGTAGTCAGTCACCAAAGTTTGGTTGTTCAAGGACATTCACTGAAGCTGGACATTAGAATGAGTTGGATGAGTGGGGAGTGTAGAAAAATGGAATTAGAGAGGAAGGAGCCAATTTTCAAGACTATTGTATGAGGATAATAGTAAGGTTAGAGCTGACTGAGCCAGGGAGAAAAATAATGGAAAGGAAGTATAGAACGTTAACAGGGCTCAGACTCTATAGGGCCTTGAAGACCACTGTAAAAGATTTGATTTTTCTCTAAAATTTGATTTTACTTTAAATATAGTGCCATTGCAGAATTTTGATCAGAGGAATTCTTAGGTAGTTAGGTAGCCATGAGTGACAGGAGCGAAGGCCCAGCTCTGTAACCATAGAAATGACAACACTGACAGCCCAACCCAAAAGGCTACCCCTAGGATCTCCCAGAAAAAAAAGAAATCTCATTTTTTAACATAACGATCCCCCTACATCGTGGAGTATAAGGAAATAAATGGCCATAGTATAGCAACCAGTTTAGGTCAGCCATGAAGCTTATGCAGTAAGGAGATTCTGACCTTCTTTTCACTTCAGCCTCATTATATCATCATTATAATGTCATGCATATGCCTGGAAGATTATGAATCTAATTGTAACAAATTGAATTCTGGGAAGATACATGTGTAGTTGACAATAGGTTATATAGCAGCTAACTGTCAATCAAAATGACCTCACACATCAGTCAGCTAGCACCACCCTTGTCACCACCCATCACAACCCAGATATAAGACAGACCTCCCCACAGGGCTACAGCCCTCTCTGGTATAGCTCATTTCTCTCTTGAAACATACTTCAGTAAATCTTACTTCAGTAAATCTTCTCTGATCTATAATTCTTTACTGCATCGACAGAAAGGACGAAAGCTCCCCCTAGTACCACTGGGGCAACAACGGACTTAGAT
>NW_011897034.1:0-395 GCF_000151845.1 Pteropus vampyrus | reverse complement strand
CTTTTATAAAGGAAAATATATAGCTCATCTTTAAACCTGACACATCTTTTGAAGTACCGTACAGTGAGAAAGTCAGTATGTGGTAAAACAGATTTCCATTGTCATGCCACATTATGCTGCAAAGTATCGCTAAGAATCTATTGTATTTTAAGGGCCTTGTATTAAAAATCAATCACAGTAATGACATCTCACAGAGTTTTGTTCACTTAAGATTTCAACTTGTTTGTGCAACATATAGCTTGCCTATGAAGAAAGCAGTAAATTAATTTAATGTATGATACCTGTAACCTTAGCCTGAAATCTTTTTTTTAATGTGACAGCAACAATCCTATAGTGGCTTATGCAGTCTTTCCAGAAAACATTTTTTAATAAAGAAGGCAATTACTATTGAGACT
>NW_011897033.1:4342-5456 GCF_000151845.1 Pteropus vampyrus | reverse complement strand
GGGACCCACAGTGTCAGCCAGGCATTCTGGATTTTCACACCATAGCGGAGGGCGGGTGTTTACCCGGAGAAGATGGCACAGCAGCTTTTGTCTACAGTTACGTGTGTGTGTAATGAATACAGATTTGGAAAACAAGTTATAATCCAGTGATACAGCTTCTTCGGTGGGCTGGCCTGAACCTAGCAGCGTTTGATCGCTCTGTCTCGGAGGGGGGCCGTTTCCCAAGCTTCCAGAACCTTTTCGTAAGCCAGCGTCTGTCAAGCTTCTGCCTGATTCCTAACTTACAATGAGGAGTACTCTACGGTGGCTTGACCTCAGAGAGCTCCCAGTCCAATGGGCAAGAGACATGTTACCGCACAATGTCTGTAATCAGAGTGTAAAATCAAGAAAAACAACAGAAATGAGAATTGCCCGCAAACATGATTTATAAATGAGATAGCTGGTTGAAAACCATCCTCCACTGAAATCTCTGAAACAGCCAGGGAGTTTTGGTTTGTAATAGAAGTAATCTATGAAGATGGCGGGCAGTAAAGCTTGGGAGAGGAGAAGCTCCTGCCATGTGACTCAGGCCTTCGACTTCAAGTCTGTGGTGCCTCGAGAGATAAAGGAAGCGGGAGCAGTGTGCACCTGGCAGGGGCAGTGAGGGGTGTGACCCTCACCATCCTCTGCGGCCACACTGATGGGGGGAACATTTGCAGGGTCAGGAGTCAGGGGTCCCGAATCGGGGTGGTAATAGGAGCCGAGTCAGAGGATGCCTACAGCTGAGTAATGAGCGTAAGGCCGTAGCCAGATATCGGGGGAACAGTCCGGAGAGACTCCGCCCCCCTTCCTCTAGCACACTGGGGCAGTGCTTGTCAATCTTTTTTTTCATTACGCAGCCAAAGGAACCATTTTAGACATTTTTTTTCTAATTGCCTCTCCCCATAACATTCTAATACCAGAGACACACGGTGTCCGTCTACGCATGTGGTCCTTTGGGGCCACCACTCACTGTGATATTGAAGACTTACTCCTGCCCTGTCCCCCAGAGCCCGTTTTCACCCCTTTGAGAGCACTTGCACCCTGATGAGATATATGTCCTGGAACGGGATCTAGAAGGGAACGAAGGTCAGAT
>NW_011897033.1:0-532 GCF_000151845.1 Pteropus vampyrus | reverse complement strand
TGCTCCCATGGGAATCTAATGCCTGACGATCTGAGGCGGAGCTGAGGCGGTGATGCTAGCGCTGGGGAGCGGCTGCAGATACAGATGAAGCTTCGCCTGGTCACCTCCTGCTGTGTGCCCATTTCCTAACAAGCCACAGACTGGCACCTGCAGGTCTGCAGCCTGGGGATTGGGGACCCCTGCTCTTGGAGACCTTGCGTAGGGACCCAGAAATGCCGAATTGTGTTTGCCGGGAGTGAATGCTACAACTGTGCTGAAACTTCATCATCTCAAACAACATTTGAGACCTCATGCTTCTTTTTGCCTCCTCTCTATTCATTTACGTTTTTAGCTTATTAAACCAGCAAATCTGCCAGTTCGTATCTTCCCAATACTTTACTACTCATGTAGGGAACAGGTACTGATGTAAACAAGCAATACATCAGGGGTTTCCTAGGGTTTACCTTGCCCTCAGTCAGCCTAGCGTAGATGCTGCCAGCAAGGCAACGCGTGGTCCATGCACCGGAATGGCTCCACTGGAAGGAGAGGCCCC
>NW_011897032.1:4015-6465 GCF_000151845.1 Pteropus vampyrus | reverse complement strand
TGTGTTTTCCATTATATTGTCCCAAATTAGTATACAGAAAACAGCTGAACTATTTCACATTTTACTTAATAAAAACAAGTTACCCCTAATTCAATAACCACAAAAAAAAAAAGCAAAAAGAAAAGCCTTTTAAAATTCTATATCACAGTTAACTTCTAGTAGGATTTATAAAACTCAAGGATAATTCAAGTTGTTAAAACATCGAAGGTCCTATAATCTGAATTCATAATAATTAGAGATTTACAAAAAAACTACTAAAGAATTAACACCCTTTTTATTCAAGAAAAAAGAAACTAGCATTGCTTATTATCATTTTTACTGAGAAGACCAGGGTGGCTTTTCATGTAATTAGTTTGACTGTATAAGCTAAGCAATTCCTCACCAACAAATTGTCAGACAGAAGTAAACCTATTCAATATAAGAACTAAATTATGTGATTGAGTAATTTAATTAATTAATCAAATGAGTTGAGTCAAATTGTGTGAAAAAAAGAGTATATATTTAATATTATGGCATACTTGCAAATAAAGTAAAGGTAGTTACAGTATTGGGGACAGTGATATAGAAGTAGAGTGCTCTTATACATTGCTTTTAATATTTCCACCATCTATTATCTTAAATAGTGTATTATTAAGTTAATTATTTGGGGAGCTCAGGCTAAATATTATGCAGAAATGTATTTTCATGCCACCTTGTATGATATATCAAAAAGATGTGGAGAATTAAATAGATCACGTTTCCTTTAGCTACACAAACTGATTTGCTTTAATATCTTGAAATTACTAGTTACAAGAAAATGTTAGATTTATAACAGCTGCAGAAATACATATTGGATTGATTTGATTTTGGGCACGAAACTGTCATCACACTTCCCCATTCACTCATGCACCTGCTCATGTGGTATGCACATGTGGAATGAAAGTTAAACCATTAGACGCTATTCAAAAAGGTATTTGTGTCTGAACCAATATTCAACATATTATGTAACTGATTTTTTCTTTATAATTCTATACAGTTTGACATATAGTAGTTCTTTCACTGCCTTTCACATAATATCTTTTGCAGTTTCATTTACTGTGATATGTAGCTACATATAAAAACGTATTTGTCAAAATAGATGTGAAAAATTCATTGTGGTATTAAATAATCATAAAGTATCAGAAAATATAAATAAAAGCTCTGTGGAATATTTTTATGATATATGTATCAACATAATCAAATATCAACTTTTTACAACAAATATAAAGAATAACATCATCTAATTTCATTGTTCTTATTGATAAACTTTGTGTTATAAACATTTTTAACTAAATGGCCTTATTAAGTAACAATTTCAAGAACAAAAACTTGAAAAACATTTTCACTTATCACAATACTCTCACTTTTTTCTGTCCAAAGTATTTATATTTTTTATTTACTTATAAATCAATAGATTATATAACACTATAAGTATTCAGATGTAGAAAATCATTCTACTCTCAAGTCATTTCTTTTTTCTATGCCATATATTTTAGTGGTGAAGTTATCCTTGGAAGAATAAGTATAGGAGAACTACGGACTTTTATTTATTTTTTTATTAAAAATCATTATGACATTGCTTATTGTGTGATACTTTATACAGCAAAATGTTTATAAATTTTTCCTTGTTGGTAATATTCATGACATTCAATTTAGTAAAACATTTATTCTCAGTAGGGGGCATTACCCTCTAGGGAGGCTTTTAATACATATTGAGAGTTTGGGATTGTTACAATAAAATGGATCATTGTGGCATTAAAGATTACATGGGCCAAACTTGTTAATCTTCTCCAAATAATTAGCATATTCTCTCATTACTTTCAATTTGCCATTGTATTTATGCAGGTAAATCATTTACCTATAATTATATTAGTCTGGACTCATTTTTTTCTTTTCCACTTAAATACAAAATAGATTTTGAAAAGTTCTTATGTACACTAAAATTTCTAGAAATGTAAGTATCATGAATAATGAAGGGAAGATTGTCTTTTCTTTTTTTTTAACTTTACCAGAATTTACCATTTCACAAATCACATCACTAAAAATAGTACAATTCACGGTATTTGCCTGTCTACACAGCTAAACCAGTTAGCGTTGATAGTGTTTGCATTTACAGTAATTAAATATAAAAGTTTGAGCATGTGACTACTTCAACATGCAATAATGTGTATTTTCCATTATTAAACATATAGTTTTATGAATTTTATTATATGTATGAATATGTATAATTAGAATTTTGATTGACAGGATATTTCCAGCATCTGAATCAATGTATTCTTTTAAGAGATAAACTCCTAAGTCTTAATTCTATCATAAATATATTAGTATTGCCTCTTCTTGAACTTTACAGCAGTGGACTCATAGATTATTGGAAAATGTTTGGATTAATTATAGGTTTGGCCTATTGTGAATTAAGTTGATAAGAGCATTCT
>NW_011897032.1:0-1405 GCF_000151845.1 Pteropus vampyrus | reverse complement strand
AACAAAGTGAATGAAGAAGAGGATCAAATGACCTATCTAGAGAATAGGAAAGCCAAGGACACTCAATCAGAATGGCAAGAAAAAAGTTGCCAAGACTATAAAAATAATTTAAGGATAATATGGGACACTATTAAGGCTCCATATATTCATTTGATTGGTGCAACTGAAGAAAATCAAGATGTCGAACAGCTGTTTGAACAAATAATGATAGAACTCTTTCCTAACCCAGTAGAGGAAATGGACATAAAACTCTAGGAAGCTCAGAAAATTCCAAAAATCAGGGATCCAAAGAAACCCACACCAAGACACATCATAATTAAAATGCCAGATGTTAAACATAAAGAAAGAATATTAAAAGCAGCAAGAGAAAAACTAATAATTACCTATAAGGGAAAATCTATAAGACTGGCAGCTGATTTGTCAAAAGAAACTCTACCAGATAGATGGGCTTAGCAAAAAATATTTGACAGGATGAAGACCCAGAATATACAAGAATAATTTATCCAGCAGCACTATCATTTAGAGTTGAAGGACAGATAAAGAGCTTCCCAGACAAGAATAAGCTAAAGGAATTTATCACCATCAAGCCAGTATTACAGGAAATGTTGGAAGGACTTCTTTAAGAAGAAAAAACATGTATCAAAAACAGGAATAAAGAATGGTAACAACAACTACATTCTTATCAATAAGTACTTTAAATGGAAAAGAATTAAGTGCTCTAACCAAAAGATAGAGTGGCTGAAAGAATAAGAAGACAAGACTTCTACACATGAAAAGGAAGAGGATGGAAAAATATATTGCTTTAATGGACCTAGAAGGTATTTAAGTCAGACAGAGAAAGATAAACACTATATGATTTCATTTATATGCAGAATCTAAGGAATAAAAAGAACAAACTAATCAAAAACAGACTCACAAATATAGTTGACAATTTGGTGTCATACAGAGGGGAGGGAGTTTTGGGGGTTGAGAGAATGGGGTGAAGGGCTAAAGAAGTACAAATTAGTAGCTGATGGATGGTCACGGGGATGGGGAGCATGGCATAGGGAATGCGGTTAGCATTAATACATTGGCTAGATGGAGAGTCGGGGGAGAAAGAGTGCAATTGGGGGAATCATTTTATGAACTATATAGATGTCTAATAAATTTATTGTATACTTGAAACTAAAAAAAAAGATATACAAGAAACTTATGTGAATAAAGAGGAGGAAAATGCAAAAATAAATAAATGAATGAATGAATGAATAAAGGCTATCATTCATTCATGAAGAAGCTGCTTTTTGCCTGGCATACGTCATCTTGTTCAGTCCTCACAATATAACCCCATTAGAGGGATATTAGTATTAATATTCACAGATAAGAAAGTTGGGTCTTACAGAAGTCATGTAACTTTTTCAAATTGATA
>NW_011897031.1:3628-6539 GCF_000151845.1 Pteropus vampyrus | reverse complement strand
TAAAATCTCAGCACATTGTCACCTCTGTGTCCTGAACCAAGGACACCAATCTTCTGTTCCCATATTGAGGCACATAGAGACTTGTAAAGTCCCTGAGCTAACAGAGACTGTGGGGGTTCAGGAAAATGGCTTCAGCGACCCCAACAACCAATGCTGAGCTAGCAGCACTCCAACCCCATGTGGGACGTGACTGAGTAAGAACCTTCTCCAAGATGCTTGCAAGAGCCTCCGAGTTGGGCAACCATATGCCCTGAAGTTCTGCTTTTTCTGTTCAACCCATTTAACGCGCGCTGTTCCAGAATTCTGGTGCAGAACAGGGATCAGAGAACACCAGCATCTGCCAGTCTCCCCAACTCAGCTCCTCACTCTCCAGAAATGGCAGCAGATTTGCATTATTTCTTCCTACTCAAAGACTCTCCCTGTGTCACAAATTCCTCCAGCCCTAGGTGGCATTCCCTACTCCCTCTCCTTGGGGCCACAATGGTGAATATTACAAGGAAACTTTTTGAAGTCCTGTCAAATATTTTCAAAATGTGCAACATTATCCATGCTGTAAAATGAAGCTCCTCACAGCTGAAGCTTTGCTGACAGGGAATTGCCGGGCCAAGCGCCATGAACAACATGGAGGTGTATTGTCAATTGTTGAGAGCGAGTAACATAATAACCCATTATCTCCCTCACAACGGTGTGGTTCACTTAATCTGCTCAGCCAGAAGACAGCACGGATTTGCGTGAGATTCTAGGCCTGTCTGAAGAACAAGCAGTGCAGGGAGTCCAGTTTTGGGGGTGGTGGTTTCAGGGGGGCAGGGCCACCCCGAAGCTCAGCAGCCAAGACTGGGGCTGCAGGAGAAGCCTGGAGTTCAGGAACAGAAGCCCCCCGAGGGGACAACAAACCATAAGGTGATGATTGGGTCACCACTAAGAAAACTGCCTGAAACTACAGCCCAAGGGAATATGAGTATTTTTCTGAAACAAAGCCCTGGCTGCATACTTTTGAGAAAAAGAATTTAGGGGGAAAAAAATACTTCTCATTTGAAGCTCTGACCATTTTGTTACTTAGACCTTTTCGCAATAAATCATCAGGCCCTGGACTCACTACTATACTAATGGTCTTGGCTTCTAGTCAGTCCCCCCGATTTTGGTGGCTTCCTAAAGTCCAAATGAACCTGTGCTTTTATTAAGTGATACTGATGGGCTACGGTTGAAAATCCTGTCCTCCCAACTTGGTAAACTTGGGGGATTTATTGCTTTCTGGCAAGAAGCTATGAATGTAAGCCTCATACTGCTTCGGGGAAAACCATGTACACGACTGGACACTAATCAAATCAAAATTTCTGGCGTGGGGCCTATGCATTGCTATTTTTAAAACACTCATATATACATATATGAGTGGAAAGTACAGAGTTCCCATGTGTATCCTTCTCCCTCCCCACCCCCACTTTCTACTATTATTAACATCTTGTGTTAGTGTGGTACATTTGTAATAACTGATGAGCCCATATTAATACATTATTATTATTAACGGAAGTTCATAGTTTACATTAGGGGTTCACTCTTTGTGTTGTACATTCCATGGGTTTTGACAGATGTCTAATGACATGTATCCATCATGAAGGACAGTTTCACTGCCCTAAAAACTCCCTGTGCTTCAGCTATTTCTCCCTCCCTCTTCTGAACCCCTCAATCACTGATCTTTTTACTGTCTCCATCGTTTTGCCTTCTCCAGAATGCCATATAGCTGGAATCGTATAGTACGCTGCCTTTTCAGACTGGCTTCTTTCACCTAGCAACACGCATTTAAGGTTCCTCCACGTCTTTTCAAGGCTTGATAGCTCATTTCTTTTTTACCTGAATAGTAATCCATTGTCCGGATGTGCCATTTATCCATTCATCTATTGAAAGACCTCTTAGTTGCTTCCAAGTTTCAGTAATTCTGAATAAAACTACTATAAACATTCATGTGCATGGTCCTGTGTAGACTTAAGTTTTCGACTTATTTGGATAAATGTTAAGGACTGCAATTGCTGGACCATGTGGTAAGAGTATGTTTAATTTTGTAAGAATCTGCCAAACTCTCTTCCAAAGTGGCTGTGCCATTTTGCACCCCTGCTAGCATTTGGTGCTGTCAGCGTTTTGGACTTTGGCCATTCTGATAGGTATGTAGTGGTATCGAATTGTTGTTTTAATTTCCAATTCTCTAATGACATATTATGCCAAGTATCTTTTCATATGCTTATCTGCCATCTGCATATCTTCTTTGATGAGGTCTGTTCTAATCTTTTGCCCATTTTTAAATTGGCTTTTTTTTTTTTTTATTGTTGAGTTTTAAGAGTTCTTTGTATATTCTGAATACCAGTCCTTTATCAGGTACATGTTTTGCAAATATTTTCCCCCAGGCTATTGCTTGTCTTTTCCTTCTCTTGACAGTGTCTTTTGCAGATCAGACGTTTT
Source organism: Pteropus vampyrus (assembly GCF_000151845.1). NCBI lineage: Eukaryota > Metazoa > Chordata > Mammalia > Chiroptera > Pteropodidae > Pteropus > Pteropus vampyrus. Next base: position 4,088 of record NW_011897031.1, on the reverse strand, counting down.
TAATTTTAATACAGTCCAACTTCACATTTTTTCTTCAAACATACTGCCAAGGTTAAGAGCCAGTGCCCAAAGAAAAGTGTAAATATGGCCTGGCTGCATTTTTGTTTCACCACTTATCTCCAAAGGCTGTTTCTCTGGAAAATTCAGCTCCACAGATCATGAAATAAGTGGAAAATCATCTTACATCCTTTCTGCAGACATCTGTCTGAAATGCAAATGAAGTCATGGAAAAGGGAAATGGTCAAGTTGATCTGGGGTTCAAACCTCCTGAGGTGAGGAGACTAGGCAGCCATAACAAAGTGACAGTAAGATAGGAAAAGGAAGGGAGAGTGTGGGAACAGCATGCCTCAGCTGGACTCCATCAGCAATGCTGGGGGCTGGAGGCTCTGCCATTAATAGCCATTAGCATGTGATTTGCCTTCCACAGCCTGATTTGAATTTGTATTATTTTTTTCTCATA
>NW_011897031.1:0-1743 GCF_000151845.1 Pteropus vampyrus | reverse complement strand
CTAACTCCTGATTTAGGGGCCTTCATTCAATCATCTAACATTCTTTGAGGATCAATACATTGGCCACATGGATGTAATACCTTTGAGCACAGAAAGGGTCTCCTACCATCTAGAAAATGGGTGTCATGATGGTTGCTTCTCTCAAAATATGGTTTATACAAAATGAACAGGGTTTTCTTAGTGCCAGCTGGGAAGAGAACTTAGCCTTCTGTCCCAACATTTTAGCATTTCTCTTTTCCTCTCCCCCTTCAAAAGACTTTGTTTTAAAATCATCATGCCTGGTTCTCTGCTCAACCATCTCTGTTACTACTGAACCTTAGAAACAAACCAGAAATTATAGGCTCGGATGTCTAACTGACTATGAATGGCAACCTTAAAAAAATCGAGGCAGCATTTTTGAAAAAGGACGACTTTAAAACCAACCTTGACATCAAGCCCTGATGTAGGTGTAAAAAATGCGAGCATTTTCCTTATTGATTACTAAAGCAGAGTTGATTACTGCATTTCATTATAACACAAGGAAGCCTTAGAAATGAGTCGGTATCATTTTTAAAAGATTATTTTTTGTTTTGTGTTTTGTTCAAACTCCAAAAGATACAAACTTTACTCTGCTATAGGGGAGCTATTCTTCCAGCTGTGATGCATCAAACGCATGGCTTTCTATTGTATTTTTTAAAAGATAATAAATTCAATTATTAAATTAAAGCCATTATGGAAAAAAGGCAACATTAAAACACAAGGTTAATTTAATCACATCTGGCCAAGGAGAAATGCTGAGCAGAAATCTTTTATACACACATACATGTATTACCTATACATATAATATTGTGTACGTACATAAACAATGTATTTCTCCTTGTTGCTTAAGAATATTTCATTAAATGCACTTGTTTGTGGGACAATCGTAAATACTCCTGCATTTAGTTGTCAGTGTATTCCCTACTTTTCACTTGAAAAGAAGAACTAAAGAATATTTCTGCAATATTTTTGGGGGAGTGGGCTGCTATTGCTAGCAGTAGGAACACTGGATCTCTAAACATGTTTGTTTTAAAACATTGCTAATATTGTGATAATTGTTTAAATTCTATTTTGTTTGCTAAGAAGTACATTCGAGAGTGCTTAACTACTCCTTACACTTCTTAAGTCCTTTATGGGAAGGGAACTGCTACACTGCTCTCAAAAGGCCACTGGAGTTTTTGTTTTGCTAGTTTACTTTTTAAAACAAACTCATAGATACAGGAAACAGAGTGGTGGTTAACAAAGGGGAGAGAGGGTAGGGGAGGGCAAAGTAGGTAAAAGGGGTCATATGTATGATAACGGAAGAAAACTAGACTTCGGGTGGGAAGCACTCAATAGAGTACACAGATACCAAATTCTAATCTTGAAAATTATATAATGTCACTAACCAATGTTATCCTAATATATTTAATTTTAAAAATAAATTTTTAAAAAGGAGAAAAGACCATCAGAGGGACTAGTTTGTAATGGGCTAGTGTTGCAGAAGGTCACCACTACGACACCACACAATTCCCTCTTCCCTCGCCCTTTTTGTTAGGAGAAAAAAAAAAAAATCCTTGCCTGGGGCCAGCCATGCCTTCTGTCTGGTCTCCCTTCGCTGTGTAACACGAGGCAATGGACATCCTGGATGGCCTTTGCATTCGTTTCTGTTCCCACATTCGATGATTCTGTGAGAGACAGGAAAACAGGTTTGGGGCTGTTGTTACCGTTTCAAACGGCAAGAAC
>NW_011897030.1:1735-3627 GCF_000151845.1 Pteropus vampyrus | reverse complement strand
GGATAAGATACCCCTTATATAAGATATATAAGATATCTTATATAAGATATGAGATATAAGATATAAGATATCTTATATAAGGAGTATCTTATCCCGACTGGTAACCTTATGTGTTAATTATGTTCACTATTTTGTGACATTCTGTGGCTAGGAGGAGGCAAGACCAGCACTCTGGGGGCCTGGTGTTGTTCCGATTTTTACATGGATTGCTTTCACACGGATATGTGAGAATTCGTGGAGCCGACTCTGCTTACGGTTTTTGTGCACATCTCTGTGTGTTTGCTTTACTTCAATAATAATTTTCAAGTTAAAGACATAGGAGGAAACCCCTAAAGGGTGACTTTAGGGCCTGTAGGAAAGCCTCAGTCACCGGCGACACCCCCACCCCAATCTTTTTATTTCCTCTCTTTGTTGAGCCGAGAATTCAAAACTAATCCCTAGATTCATTCCTCTAACCTGTTTTTGTAAGCAGTTACTCAATGTATTTATTCCATGTCAGAATCCAAAGATAAACAAGTCAGGATTGTGAATTCTCAAAGAAGTTGCAGCCTAGGGAAATAGAACTGCTTTCTCATCCCATACTCTACTTTAGAGGCTTCCTCTCGTTTAATTCGCATCTTCTCATTTAATTCTCTCAGTAACTCCGTCCACAAGTCAGTGGCAGTACTCATAATCAAACCCAATTCGATGAATTGCAGAGCAGGTGTCTGCCCTGTACAGCAGGCGTGACCCTGTCATGTTACCATGGTGACTCCTACTAACTTACGGCAGACATCACTAATCAATCAGGATGCTCTTCTCTCCCTGGCTTTGATGTGGCCTCATAATCGTCCCCTTCAGGGCACCTTTGACAGCTATAATAGAACAATAGCATCAGCGATGGGGTGCCATTTATCTGCTAGTCTCGAATCACAGGGGACACCTTTTGAGATCTTTGTCCCTCTTCATTTGAAAATACCCTTGGAAAGCATTGTGAGCTGTTACCAGTCATTTACCTCTGGCTGGGCGGGGAGAGTGTGAGAGTAAATTTGGAGGCGAGAGCTGAGCAGAAAGCATGCAACCGATGCAGATCTAGAGCTTGAAGGAGAAATGGTTAAGGCGCTGCAGGAGGCTTGCCGGAGCCGCTGCTCTGCCCCCAACCAAACTAGCCCTGGTGATAACAGGCACGCTGGAAATTAGAGGCAACGGACAGAGATCCTGAGAGATCAGTGGGAATTTCGGCTCACGTTATGTGCGAATATTGTTAATGGTGTTAAAAACTCACATCTTGGTCTCAGCAGAACTCCCGATCAATTCTCGAGGATTTATCAACATGCTTTATGTTTTACGCCCTGCACAGTCGTCTACCGTCCATTATTAATGTCGGTGACGGTGACAGTGACCCGATCCCATCTGTGTGCGGTCCGGTCCGTTGCCGGCTGAGCAAGCAGCCACTTTCTTCCTCCAACGAGCCACGTGGCGCTGTGCTCCCAGAAAGAAAGGCCACGTGGGGGGCCATTCCTGAGTCCCTGCGTTTGCTCAGTCACTGAGGCTAGAGAATAAAGCTGTCACAGCTCGGTGTGGGACTCAACAGTTCTTTTGCTTCATTGTGTGTATAAAAGGGAAAAATACTTTATAAGTCTGAAAACACCACATACGTCAAGGATGAGGAAGAACAGGGGCTCACACACGCTGTGGCGGGGTGGAAAAGGGGGCCGCTCCGGAAATCAGTGACAATGCCTAACCAAGTTGACTGTGCACGGTCACCCGATCCAGCAACTCTACCCCTAAGAATACTCCCTAGGAAACTGTGGCATAGGGACCGGGGACTTGCACAAGGATGCCCACAGTCACTTTGTTTCTAACCGCCCCAAACTCCAAACAGCCCAAACATCCACCAGCAGTAGAGTGAA
>NW_011897030.1:0-1685 GCF_000151845.1 Pteropus vampyrus | reverse complement strand
TGACGGTGACAGTGACCCGATCCCATCTGTGTGCGGTCCGGTCCGTTGCCGGCTGAGCAAGCAGCCACTTTCTTCCTCCAACGAGCCACGTGGCGCTGTGCTCCCAGAAAGAAAGGCCACGTGGGGGGCCATTCCTGAGTCCCTGCGTTTGCTCAGTCACTGAGGCTAGAGAATAAAGCTGTCACAGCTCGGTGTGGGACTCAACAGTTCTTTTGCTTCATTGTGTGTATAAAAGGGAAAAATACTTTATAAGTCTGAAAACACCGCATACGTCAAGGATGAGGAAGAACAGGGGCTCACACACGCTGTGGCGGGGGGGAAAAGGGGGCCGCTCCGGAAATCAGTGACAATGCCTAACCAAGTTGACTGTGCACGGTCACCCGATCCAGCAACTCTACCCCTAAGAATACTCCCTAGGAAACTGTGGCATAGGGACCGGGGACTTGCACAAGGATGCCCACAGTCACTTTGTTTCTAACCGCCCCAAACTCCAAACAGCCCAAACATCCACCAGCAGTAGAGTGAAAAAATAACGGTGAACACGGCTTTTCAATGAAAGCGAATGAACCTCAATCACACAGAACATGGAATTCTCTCTTAAACAGGATGTTTAGCAAAAGGAACAAGTCACCAAAGAAAGTAACGCGCGTGTTTCTATCTTATACACAGTCCAAAAATAGACAAAGCTGAATGATATGTTGTTTAAGGGCACACATACACAAAAAAATGTTTCAAGCTCTTACTGGTTCACTTTCAATGTAGCTCGCTATGTGTTGCAGGCCTCTAACTCGTAAAACTGCAGAATTTAGAGTAGCAACATCGTTTCACGGACACTAAAACTGAAGCAGATAGAGGGGCCCACCCAGGGGGACCGACACGACTTAGAAGAGCAGCTTCCTGCCTTCTGGCCTCTGGTCCAGGAGCAGCCCGACTCCTCTCCTGTCCCGTGATTTTCTAGCCATGAACAAACGCACAACACATCCCCCCCCAATTCACATGGAGGAACGTTTCGGGAATTCTGGGAAACAGAAATTCTCTCCCTTTGGTGCCTCCATCTTCCCTGGCCCTGAACTCTCTGACCCTGACGCCTCCCTAACCCTCATCTCCGTTCAGGTCGAGTTCTCATTCAGAGCTCTTCCCTCTGGCTAAGAAAAGAAGCAATTTGATGAACTCCACTTCTCTCGCCCATGGTTATGTGCGTTTTTACAAAGAAGTCAGGTAGGGTTATTCACACACACACACCCCATTTCCACCAGAATGGCCTTGGTCTACAAATTAACCTGTTCTTGCAGCCCATCCTGTGGCCGACATATTTGTCTGTCTCTCTCTCATACACACACACACATACACACACACACACACACACACACACACACACACACACACACACACACACGTCTATTACCTAATCGCTGTGGAAACATTTCTGAAATGGTGGAGTAAGGACCTTCAAAAATCCACTCCTCCATAAAATCATCGAGAACACTGGCAAAAAAAAAAACTGTCAAAAACAACTTTGTGGTCACTGTGGGACTCAGCCGCTGGCGTGCAGCCACCTAAGGAGCACTGACGTGAGGACACCCGCCCCCCGTGAGCTCCGTGGAACTTTCTCTCGCCTTCGCCCCACTGCCTTTTCCCCAGCTTCTCAGAGCCTTGAAAACAAAACGAACAGCCCCACATCTAAG
>NW_011897029.1:2643-4780 GCF_000151845.1 Pteropus vampyrus | reverse complement strand
GTAGGGGTTCACCCTAACTTTGCACACGCTTGCAAGACTTCATACCATCTAGCAGAGGAAGCACAAGAAACACCTCTTGTTTCTTCTGCTGGAATACCCACCTCCTACCTTTGCCTGGCAAATTCTTCCTCATCTTTCAAGGTCCAGCTGAAAGGTTATCTGCCTGTTGACACTTTACTCCCCAGGCTAAGTTAGTTTGCAAATCCTCTGTTTTCCAGCAGCATTTCTTTCACATCTTGGAAAAAGCACTTATACTCTCCTGACATTTATTTTTGCGCTTGTTTCTCTGCTAGACTGTGGGCAGGGGCTGAGTCTGATTCATCTCTGCCTCTTTGAAACGTATGAAGTATGTTCAGAGGGATAATGGAGGTAAGATATGGAAGTGAGGATAGAGCCATGGGGGTAAACAGAGAGTGAGAATAATAATCATTTTATCGAACACTTCTTTTGTGCCCAGACGTTAGTTAAAGCACTTTAAACTCATGTAATCCTTTCAGCAACCTTACAAGGTAGGTGTTTTTATTGTCCCAATTTTACAACTGAGGCACAACAAAATTAGTCATTGTGGGTAGTGGTAAGTGTGGGATTTGAACCCATATAGTTAGGCTCCCAAGCATAGGCTTTAACTTACCTTACAGTAGTGCTGCTCAAGTGCACAGCACTGAGGAGAAATAAAGTGGTGATGAGAGGAACAGGACGAGGAAGATGAGGGTGAGGAGAGAAGGTGGAGAGAGGAGAGAGAATGGGTAGGAGAGGGTGAAGGCGGTAAGAAGGTAGGATTAGACAGGAGAATAGAAGTTAGAGAGGATGGTGATGAAGATGCGAATGGGTGCGTGGAGACAGGAAGTTAGAGGTGAATAAGGAGAAAGGATGTTGATGAGGAAAGGGTGGAGGCGAAAGAAAGGACGTGGAATGTGGGATTTGGGAGGTGGAGAGACGAGAGCTGAGCAGAGCAGTCATCCTAGGTGGGGCATCCTCCATAGGGCTGCTCCATCCAGCATGCTGACCTCTCAGTTCCTTCACCCTTTCATCGCTAACATTCTTCTCCATTCCATCTTAGCAAACCACTCCTAGAGTCATGCCCGGAACCTTATCATCACCAGAAACAGCAGCACCTATGAAATAACTGAATCAAACATCCCACTCTCTGATACGATCTCCTTTCCTTATGGTTTGTTTGCTCAAGTCGACTCACTGCAGCTGTTCTACAAGCTCATTGAAGAACCACTGGCCCTTCCGGTCTTTTCATCTCTCCTTGTCCTCCGTAGGTTCTAGGTTCGACACTAAATCGCTCTTTTGTAAGTGCCTTCAGCTTCCCTTCCCAGTCTGTCCTGTCCATCCTGCCTCCTTGGGTAAGCCCCACTTGCTCTCAAGCAGCTAAGAACCACTGAAGGAAATTTCCCCAGAGGACAGACTGTTGTCACTCTAAAATTTTCACCACTGACTTCAGCTGGGCACTCCTGAGTCAGAAATCTCGGCAATCAGCTCCCTCTTTCACTCTCCAGGATTTTACTCCTTCAAGCCTCCTTCTCTGAGCCTCCTGCTCAGTCACTTGCAGTCACCTCTTCTTTTTTTTTTTTTTTTAGGCGAGGCAACCCTTGGTCGACCTCACAGATTGCAAGGACTTTGTCAGCTTACAGTCCCTTATTTCTTTTTATTATTTATGCCTACAGCACCTGGTCTTCCTAGGTGGTCACCCATCCAAGTACTAACCGGGCCCGACTCTGCTTAGCTTCCAAGATCAGACGAAATCGGGCTTGTTCAGGGTAGCATGGCCATAGCCCAATCACCTCTTCTTTCACAGTGGAACAAGCCAGCCTCAGCCTGCTACAAACCTGTTTGTATCTGTGTCTGCTGCCATCCCTTCTTTCTTGTCAGGAAAGGAAATGTGTTCTTCCTTTGGAGTCATTCCTGCCTCTGATGTTCCTCCCATCAGGGTGAGATGCTGCCTCAGCCCTTCTCTGACCTCATCTCCCCCCTCAGTCTAGTGTGCTGGCACCTCCCCAGCCTCTGTCACGGACTAGGAAGAACCTGCAGTGTGGGGCCTTTGCGTCTACTTCCCTCTGTTGGGAACCCTGCTTTTTGCCAGACTAACTCCTACTCACCTTTTCAATACCTGCTTACGTGTTCCTTCCTC
>NW_011897029.1:0-373 GCF_000151845.1 Pteropus vampyrus | reverse complement strand
CTTTCTTGGCCTCTTCCCTGGGGCCTGAGATCCTATCTCTCAGCACAGGACTCTCATCTTGGTGCCCATTTTTGCTCCCGAAGGAAAAGTGGGCCTGAGCTGTGGATTCTAAAGCAATAGGAATGCATGTGTGTGCTGTTTGCACCTTGATTTGCCGATTTTCCCCAGTTACCATGTCCTCAGGTCTCCAGCCTTTCCCCAAGCAGGAGTGAGGCTAACTGCCCTCCCTTCCTGGGGGGGGGGGTCCTCCTTTCTGCCATCTGCTTTGCCTTCACTGGGAACAGAACCAAACCTGCTGTTCATCCCACCCCTGCTTCTTAGGGACCGTTCCCCCGGCAGTGAGAATAGGAAGAGTGTCAGTTGTGATTCCCTT
>NW_011897028.1:5496-7452 GCF_000151845.1 Pteropus vampyrus | reverse complement strand
CATTTCCACCCTCTCCTGTGGTGGCAGGAAATGAGCTTCGAGCCCCGTCTGGCCAAACTCTTTAGAGGAAACAGCCAGCAATCTTTGACACAACAGGAACGGGCATGATACAAACACAGGCAGAGAGGAAGGAAATTTCCAGCCTCTTTAGATACTGAGTGCAAAGCGACGGGGGCGCCCAGGACAGGTCGTTTATCTGTAGTTCACCAGGGCAAAACATATGCAGAATTTGTGTGCTCCAGCCAGCTGGACAAGTGATTCTGTCTCCCCTGTACACTCGTTGAGGATTTATAAAAGCAAAGAGTTTCCATCTTATATTTTGGTTCAGGAAATAACTTAGAGAATGAGGACAGGTAAAGGAGACTCCTGGCCCCCCCGGTTTTTCCTTTGTTGTTTTTGCCTTTCGGAGGCCCTGATGGTTCTTGAGTCAGGAACCCGTCTTGTCACTGTGGTGCCACGGCGGCCGGGGTCAGGCTGCCTCTGGGCTGGTGCTGTGCTAGTAGTGAGTGAGCCTAGCTGGCCACCCGAGTGTACTGAGATGTGCCTTGGCTCTCGCTCTGTGCCTTCAGTTAGCCCTCCCCATAGTAACTCTGGGGGTAAGAATTATAGTCTCCATTTTACAGATGTAGGAATGGAGCTCAGTGGAAGCTGAGATGATAACGATAAATTTCAGGATTTGAATAAATCTGGGGCTATCTCTCCAAAGAACAGCAAAAGTGTAATCAGACACGTCTTAGTCTTTCAGAAGGAAATGCTGAAACTATTCCTGAATCTTGTTTGTTTCTCTGACATGGAGAAAACACCTCCCATTGTTTCTAAATTTTCCTTGAGAAAAAAACAATTATTCCCTTTACAAATAATAATTCTCTTTAACATAAAGCACAGCCAACCCCATTTTGAAATTTTTTTGTTCTCCTTGTTGAAAATGCAAAAAGCGAGGTAACCAAGGAGTTTTCTGACCTAAGAAGAACAGCTGTATTTGCTAAAAAGAATAGATGGGGAGAAACTTCACTTTTCGCAAGAGAAATGGGCCCTGTCGTGAGGGCAGGCCTGTGGCTGCATGGCCTGAGTGTGTGGGTGGGAGTGGCCAGGACTGTCCCCTGACCAAATCTGTCAAGGTCTAGTTCAGGCCCAACCCTCCAGGCTTCTGCTCAGACCCCGCAGCACCCCGCCCCCCGGCCCCTGACACTATCAGGGAACACAGCTTCCTTATGACTGTCCCTACCCCCGGTCCTGATGCCTGGGTCCCACCCCCACAAAGGCTGCCAGAGCACGTGTCTTGCACTGCTCTGTAACACAGAGCAGGCGGTCTCAGGGAATAGTGTGGCTAGGTTTGGGGTTCCTGGCATGCTCGCCGTACCTGCATCTGACAGTGTCGACCATGGTACCGGGGACACAGTATGTCGTCAGCACTCTTCTAGATTAGCTCAACTTCTCAATCCTAAAACAAAACACTTACCCCCTTAGCTTCTTCATTTACCCTCCTCCATTTTGTGAAATATGCTTTAAAATCATCTTGATGGCTTTGTTCTTTTAAAATGTCATTTTGTTACAGCTGAAAGTGTTAAGCACGGAAGTCAGCCATCCATGTAAGGGAGATGAAGAGGGGGAAGCGAGGTAGAGGGCGTAGTTACTGCATGGCAGGCCATGAGTGGGTCACTGTCACAAACGCCACCTCGACTAATTCTCGGCTGATCCTGGGAGATAGGCATTATTATCCTATTTTACAGACAAGGAAACTGAGGCTTAAAGAATCTAGGTGACTTGGGTTGGGCCACACAGATCTTGAAATTCGGTGACAAAATATTGGGAAACTAGAGTGAACAGAAGCAGTTATTTAAGGGTACTGAACTGGAATACAATTTACAAACACAAAGCTGAATCGTTAGGTACACCAATCGTTCTAGTGTGATGGCCCCCGACCGTGCCAGCCAACAGAGGACCTCTTTCTCATTT
>NW_011897028.1:0-1771 GCF_000151845.1 Pteropus vampyrus | reverse complement strand
GGTCGAAGGGAATGCAGGAGCCCTTCAGCCCTCGTGTGAACACCCCGTCCCCATATCCTGTGTCCCCTGCACCCTCTTCCCCTCCTGCTGAGCTCCCCTCCCTGGGGGTCCTCCTGCCCAATGTGGTGAGACCCTGCTCTTCCTCTGCAAATGGGACTTGGCAAGTTGGGAGCCCCTTCCCAATGGCCATGCTCTCCGCCGAGCAGAAACAGGCCACGGGGTTCACGTGCTGCGTGGGAAAAGGAACAGGATGCAGCGCTCGGTACCGGTGAGCAGGTGCTGGGTGCTGACTCTGTTGGGGAGGAATTTTGGTGCAGCGGCGCTTCCCTTGCTCCGAGCAGCTGCCGCCTTGCCCTGCGCACGCCTGACTCAGCTTCCCTTGAGGTTAGTGGTTCTGATTTTGCTGAGCTGTCGGAGCACCCAAGAGGCAAGGGTTCGGATTAGCTTGGCCATTAATAGCTGAGCAGCTCTAGGTACATTGTCCTTTGGAAGGTGGGGACGGGGAACTTTAAAGTTAATGAGTGTTAGTGACATTGTGAGATGTGGCATCTAAAGGTTAACAGACTCAGACACTTGAATAACCCTTCCTTGTCCCACTGAAAATATCATAGAGCAAGTGAGAGAGAAGTTAGACAAATAAATACCAGAGACACTATTTGAGGGCTCTGATTTGCACAGGACATCTACCTAAACAATCTTAAAAACACAATCAATGCCAAAAAAAAGGATACTTAATTTTCATATGCTGGCTTTCTACTACATGCAAAGATCAAAGTTCCGCAATGACATGTCACGTTCTCCCAACTTAGAGAGGGCGCTTGAGCCCAGAATTGTGCTTGAAAGCCTGAAAGTTCAAAATCTCCAAGCTGCCTTTCCCTCCCTTGTCAAGAATTGGATTTATTTTCTTCTTTACTCATGCTCCGCTTTGCTTGACTATCCCTATATTCTACTTCTCAGGCTGTTCCCTACCACACGGCTTTATACAGGCTTCAGTGCATATTCAATCAAAAGAGTTGATCGCCTCGGCGAAACACCCTTCTTCCTTCTCATAAACTTAAGAAAGCACCTTATTTGTCTCATTTGTTTAAAAAAATGAATTAGTACTTAATAGTTTAGGTACGAAGACAGAAGAAAACATTGTCCTTAATGAATGCAAAGCCATTCACCATCCTGGGAATATTTACTTGAACAGACAGAGCTGCATGGTCATATAGAGAATCTTTTTGTCTATGTAACGGGCAGTCAGGAAACAGACATTTACGGAGTATTTTTCTAACCCCATGCTGTCTTTTCTATCACGTCTTATAATAGTGAACAAAATGGATACAGTCCCTGCCCTCGTAGGATTTAAAAACCTAATAATTCAACAGAAACTCTGCTAATACCTCAGATACTTAACAAGAACTGATATTTCTCAAGAGAATGTACTGTGTATTTGAGATAAGAATAGTCCTTCCTTTGACAAAGAAAACACTACGAGAAAAATCTTCAAGGGTTAGCTGGGTGAAAGAAAAGTGGAAGCATGAGACTGAGTCCCTGGCCTGCTGGGAAAGCAAGAGAAGGGGCGGTTTTACTGACCGTTATCAGGTCTGACCCAGGAGGACCTCGCTATCTCCTCAGGCGCTTCGTTCTGAGAGGCACGACGGCCAGTCTGTGATGAATGCCACCATCTGAGACCCAAACCAGGGGCGTTCCGCTGGCTTAAGGGGCCCCCGCAGTAGCTCAGGGGACAGTTTCAGAGCCAGAATTCTACGCAGCCTGCATCCAGGGG
>NW_011897027.1:2393-3881 GCF_000151845.1 Pteropus vampyrus | reverse complement strand
TATAGGTTTAAGTTAAATTCCCAAGCTAGTTGAAGCAAGAATACAATCATTTCCTCATGGCTTTACCTACCTGGTTTTAGTAACTTAGCAGCTTGGCTATAGTGACTCCATTTTATTTCTTCACTCTTTTCCTCAAAGTTTTAATGAATCTTGAATATAAGGCTGAAAATTTGCATGCTGATTCTTCTATAAAGAAATATCACATGAAAATGATGATTATAAAAATTAGTCCTACGTTCCCTTACGGGCTGAATTTTGCATGGTGCAGTGGAAGCAGAGATTAATGAAGACTTACAATAGCTCCTAGTTACAGTCATAGGAAATCACCCAAAGCATTTCTTGATTGGACTATCTCATGTAAAGCCTTTACTCATCACATCACAAAGCAGGATATAAACAGCTGTTATTAGCCTAAAATGTTCAGGGTTCAAAAGGATAGCCTTGATTGTAGTTTCTGGAGAATTAATGAACAAGTTATTACATTTGTCTCTTCAAAATGACTTTTTTCTTTCTTCTTTTTCTACTCACTTTGAAGCAATTCAGCTATAGTTCTTAAAAGTTCTTCAGAATCCAATAAAATAGCCTAGTCAAGGGAGCATTCCCCAGATTCCATCAGCCTTTCCTTGGTTTTTAAGAGCCTGTTATTTCCTCCTGAAACATTTGATGGCCTTTTCGTGAAGTTTTCTCACAAAATGATTTGCATAACAATTTAACCCTGGATTGGGGGAAATCAGAAATTTCAGTAGTGTGAATCAAGCAAAAATGCATAAAATGTCTACTTAACTGAAATCATTGCCAGCTCTTATACAATTAGAATTCTCAACTTCTGAGAACGAATTAAATATTTAAAAGCTTTTGTGTGTTTGTGTATGTGTGTGTGTGTGTGTGTGTGTGTGTGTGTGTGGCAGAAATGTCCAACTCTCACTCCATATTAGAAAAGCAGAAGAGCAAAAATCATACCGATATGCACATAATTGACACCTATAATCTATTTTGACTGTATATTAGAACTCTTAATGAAGACAATGTTCTTTGACATCCTAACTAGAATTTTTTTCCAGTTGAAAATTCTGCACATCTATTACTAGATTTTGAATATAAATGCTAGTTTGCAAAATTATTAAAGATATTTTATCATAAAAATTAATTAGGACATTATAAGTATTTGAGTCAGTCCAGAGCTTGTTTACCCTCAGATCTTTTCCTTGTCCTTCCAATGTTTTGCTAGGAGTTTCAGTGGAATGATCTCTAGAGTTCTTTCTCAAGTTACTTCTTCAATTGATGTCACCTATATTTCAGCCAATGGCATTCATATTCAGAGAGACAAAGAGAACAAATCTAGGCATTTATAATTTTTATGCCTCAGGCAATATCTACAGCAGTGTGATGTCTTCTCTACATCACCAAACTCTCTTGTAATTGTAGCTTTTGCAGAGTGACTCCATTCCCTGTGATCCAGTAATACCACTCTTGCCTTTTTTTCTGGGC
>NW_011897027.1:0-1593 GCF_000151845.1 Pteropus vampyrus | reverse complement strand
GTGTGTGTGTGTGTGTGTGTGGCAGAAATGTCCAACTCTCACTCCATATTAGGAAAGCAGAAGAGCAAAAATCATACCGATATGCACATACTTGACACCTATAATCTATTTTGACTGTATATTAGAACTCTTAATGAAGACACTGTTCTTTGACATCCTAACTAGAATTTTTTTCCAGTTGAAAATTCTGCACATCTATTACTAGATTTTGAATATAAATGCTGGTTTGCAAAATTATTAAAGATATTTTATCATAAAAATTAATTAGGACATTATAAGTATTTGAGTCAGTCCAGAGCTTGTTTACCCTCAGATCTTTTCCTTGTCCTTCCAATGCTTTGCTAGGAGTTTCAGTGGAATGATCTCTAGAGTCCTTTCTCAAGTAACTTCTTCAATTGATGTCACCTATATTTCAGCCAATGGCATTCATATTCAGAGAGACAAAGAGAACAAATCTAGGCATTTATAATTTTTATGCCTCAGGCAATATCTACAGCAGTGTGATGTCTTCTCTACATCACCAAACTCTCTTGTAATTGTAGCTTTTGCAGAGTGACTCCATTCCCTGTGATCCAGTAATACCACTCTTGCCTTTTTTTCTGGGCCTTTTAAGTATGTAATGTCCTCTATTTACAAATCTCTAGTTGCCTCACTGTCTCCTATTGGTTGCTTAGCTCTTCCATCATTGCTGTAACCAAATATTTGTATTAAATTCTTTCTATTATATACTTAGAATGTTCTCTCTTCTCATAATTGGACCATGAACTCCAGTACAATGTTAGCTATATTTAAAAATTAATTTCCTATTAAACCAAAAATATACAAAATCAATCCTTTTGAAGAAAATGCAAATAGTAGGGAGTTACATAAAGTAAAACAAAAAAATCAAAATCTCTTTTGCTCATTTCCTCCCTTCAATTCCCTTCCTCATTTATAATTACACTTTTGTGTATTCTTCAGTTTTTTCTGTATTCATAATCACTTATAGCTTTCTATATATTTTTATATAGCATCATTTTTATGAATTTACATGTATATATATATATATACACACACATTTTTTAAACTTGTGTTATAGGACAGAAAAACTTCATCCACCTGATAGTAGCAGAGACTAACACTAAACACCAAGAATTGCAGTGAATAAAGATTGGCTATGTTATTCTAAATGGCACCACTCAGGAGAATAGAAAGCTAATGCTCAAAAACCTGACCCCCCAATCCCCCATCTAGGGTTCCGGCAGGATTTTAAGGGTATAGGAGGAACAGGTATGTGGAAGCACTGGCAGGGCAAATTTTAATTGGAGGACCTTGGAGCTTGGGTGTCAAGACAGGATTTTCCTGGGTAATGGACCCTCTACTTCTGAAAGGATTCTGGTGTTCAAGTTCAGATACATCCCTGTCCTTTGGTTCCACGGGAGAAGTGACTTTGGTTCTGAGTGCAACTGGAGGTCAAAGTTCTCTCCTTTGTGCATGCTTTAGCTGCATGACTTGTGATTTATTGTCTCTGAAAAGCAACTCAATATCTTGTTAAACAGAGTAAAATCATTTTGAGCTGGTTCCGAGGTTACACTTGTTTTGATTTACTTAAAC
>NW_011897026.1:2051-4045 GCF_000151845.1 Pteropus vampyrus | reverse complement strand
GGTTGAACGCTGCCTATCCCATTTATAATCAATCACTCCCTTTCTCCCTCTCTCCCCTCCCCCTTTCCCTATTCTTCTTTCCCTCTCTTTCTTTCTTTGTTTATTAAAGTTATAAGAAAAAATTCTCAAGTGTACCAAGTGGGGTTACCTTTCCTGAACATATTTCATAGCAGATTTTAGAAGCTGTTTCTGTTCCTGTTCTTGATCCATACACACACAAAAAAGGGTCATCCTGCACATTTGACCATCCGTCTTTCTACTGAGTAAATCTTTCTACCTCACCTTGAACCAGTTTTCTCCTGGTTTGGGGCAATTGGTTCTAGGAAGTGGATAGAGCAAGGTAGTGTTGAACTGGTTACAATGGCCATACAACTTGGGACATACAAGGTATTTCAAGTGGCAATTGGGAGTAAATAAAACATCTCTGGATTCGCCTGACAGTGGTGATTTGTTATTGTATCTAAGAAATTACCAAAATGTGGAAGAGAGAATATGAGTCTCTGGTAATAGAAACTCAATTTCTAACCCATGCGATTAGTTGCTGTTTTCCGACCTTCATCCCCAGATCTACTTGCCCTTTAACATTGTACTAGAAAAGCTGAGGAAAATGTCTTAGTACATTGTGGAAAATGCCATCTTTATATGAGTATTTATTTTAGGCATTTTTATGAATGTCTGACCCCTTTCAGAAAAAAAGTAATTAAAATAGATGTAGACCCACTCCACATTTTGCTTGTTTTTCAACATAAAAAAGCAGGTTTCAGTCTCTCTCTGGCCCTCAGGGATTGTTCTGGCTGCTGAATCATCCAGCTTAGGCATATAGTAGGAGCTCATTAACTGGCAGAGTTATACTGAATAGTTGAGTTAACTGATTCTCAGTTAATTATTTCCTGAAAACTCTATGTTCTTACCTGTACTTGATTCTGACCCATATCCATCCTCTCCTATTTTTCTTGATGTAGTGAAGTGTCCCTATCTGTGTTTCTGCCTGCCATGACCTCAGTATCCCTTATTACCATACTCGATGCCATCCATTGGCTAGGCTGTCTCCTGTTGTCTATCTCTAGGGTCTCTGAACAGAGTATCCTTTCTTTTGGACTGGATATCCTTCCCTAATAAGTAGTACATTTTGCCCCTTTCTTCCTTTTATACAAGTCGTGTTCTGTAGAGATGTCTAAGTCACACACTCATGCTCTTTTCAGTGTAGTAGATTACCATGACAAGTCATATCATGATCTAGGACGCTCCTTGACTGCCTAGGCATGTAATTGTCCTTCATCCTTGACTCATTGGTTTTGACTCCTCTTTGCTCAGTCAAGGGTCTGCCTTTCATGTGATTGATTCTAGCCTCAATCCTGGCTCCTCCTAGGGTGAACTCTTGGCCCAACTCTTTTGATGTCTTAGGGTATTATGGTAAGTCTACAACTGTAGAGGTCAACTCATTGGCAACTTATTTTCAAGGTAAACCATACTGTCAACTTGGCCCAATTTCCTCACTGACATTAAATGCTCAGTCATTCAAAAGATCTTTATTTGTCTTAAAATGTCGATAATGGCAATAATCAAAGATTTTTTAAACTTGTTAGGCCACGTGTTATCTATATGGATGAAACAAATTTTAATTATGAGGTTTATTCCGATCAACTCTAAAAGAGATGTCCTAGGTAGAGAAATTGTTTCAGTGGCAACACATATGAGACATCAAAGAGGTCGGATCACTTGCCTTGGGTAATCAGATTGAAAATCTGAAAGTTGGGCTAGAGCTTGAGCATGTTGTGGTGAGACCTCCCTCACATCTAGAAAGTCCCTGGTGGTGGCCTAGGAATCCATGCCAGTGAGTAAAAATGGCAGGTGGATATTATCTCTAGTATTTGTGTCTCAAAATTGACAAAACTATAGGAATGAGAAGAAGGAAAGTAGATTTTATAAATACTTCTATTGCTTTTTGAGAGCAGTCTAAAATTTAGATCTTCAGATAGGAATGATAATTCCCA
>NW_011897026.1:0-601 GCF_000151845.1 Pteropus vampyrus | reverse complement strand
AAAATAGTTTCCTATCTATGTTTTCTTCTAGAAGTTTTATGGTTTCAGGCCTTACATTTAAGTCTCAATTTATTTTGAGTTTATTTTTATATATGGTGTAAGAGTGGTTCAGTTTTATTTTTTATTTGCATGTATCTATCCAGTTTTCCCAGTGCCACTTGTTGAATAGACTGTCATTACTCATTGCGTATTCTTATCTCCTTTGTCATAGGTTAGTTGACTATATAAATGAGAGTTTATTTCTGGACTCTCTATTCTATTCTGTTGATCTGTGTGTCTTTTTTTGGTGCCAGGACCATACTGTTTTGATTATTTTAGCTTTGTAATATGGTTTGAAATCAGGGAGCATGATACTTCCAACTTTGTTCTTTTTTCTCAAGATTGCTTTAGCTATTCATGGTCTTTTGTAGTTCCATATAAATGTGAGGATTATTTTGTTATAGTTCTGGGAAGAATGTCATTGGTATTTTGATAGGCATTTGATGTTATAAATAGATTTCTTATACTGTCCTCATTTTTAAAAATTCTTTATTTTACAGTTCTGATTGATTGATTTCCACTATTGTCTTCCAGGTCACTAATCTGTTCTCTAATAACTAAT
>NW_011897025.1:0-4175 GCF_000151845.1 Pteropus vampyrus | reverse complement strand
CCAAACACCCTGCGATACATGGGACCACCCTCCCCCCACAACGAGTAAGGAGCCCCAAAATGTCAATAGTGCTGAGACTGAGGAAACCTGAGCAGTCTAATAAGTGACAAACAACCACACACACTTAAAGTGCAAATGCTTCTTTCATACACTGGTGCTTATGGAATACCTTAAAACTATGGCATTGATAACTCAGAAAGTTGCAATAGAAACTTTCTGGTACAAGAAAGTGAACTATTACATCTGGTCAGAAAGAATTCAAGCGGCCAGGAAAAGTCTTTCTGAGTCTGGAACAACTTTGTATGAGTAACTTTTCTGCTCATCAATGAAAAAAAAAAAAAACCCAGATAATTTGAAATAGAGCAAACAGCACAGATGTGCTATGATGCATCATGTTTCAGAAACATTATTTAGGCAAAGACCTGACAGTTCCTTGTGGAAGTAGAACAGACGATTGGAATTGGAAATTGGATAGAGTAATATTAATTCTACTTGCCAAACTGTGTTTGAGGATTTTACCATATTCCAGTTGTCCGTGGACATGGTTGATCTTTCGCTATTTGTGTTTATTACTATAGATCATAAAATCTAGCATGGGGATTTGGTTCCTTTAGGTGCTCAAAAAATATTTAAGTTGATTGAGTGGTTGAATAAATGAACAAATAAAGAGATGAATCAAAGTGCTTGGTAAAATTTAAAGTGCTTTACAAACACAATGTAACATGAGTAGATGTGTGATAGGTAATACCTTATACCTCATAATATTTGCTTAAAAAACTTTAGGGCAAAAAAGTTCAGATAGTTTAATAAGCAAATAAAGACTGTGGTTATATATATGGTAAGAAAATCTGCTATGAAGAGTACTTGTTTTCAGGTACATTTGAGAAGAAATGAAATAAAGGCAGAAAAATTATAGATGGCAAAAGAGAAATAGTATCGTTAACTTAGATGGCCACAGTGGTGGCACGGAACGTGAAAAACCAAATAAAGACCCTGTAACAGCCAGAATTTAAAATCACTGGTTGTTATAAAAATGGCATCATTCTTAGGACAGCATCATAGAGCAAGATTGGTCCACTGTTCCATATTATAGAACAGAGCAGATAGTCAATATAGCAAATAAAGCTGGCTTTTAGATGGACCGTGCCTTCTGAGCTTCTTGGTTGGCTGACACAGGGGGGCAGGCAAGGAGAATTGGAACAAAAATAACCCAACAGGAATTTCAAGTTCAAGAATCTGTTCTGACACTGGGAAAATTACTTTATCTCTCTAGGCTTCAATTTTCTGATCTGTGACACGAAGACGTTGAATTAGATGACCTCCCAGGATTCTAGTATATGGATGCTGAAGCCAAAAGGTGGGTGGAAAAGAAAAAGCAAGAGCGATCTTTTGGAATTAGTAAAGCGCACCATAATAAAACATCTGAGAAATGCCTGAAGGAATAAAAAACAAAATAACATTTCACAGGAGGAAGAAACCATAAACATGGGACCTATTTTTCAGTTAGGCTTATTTAAATATTCACTTCTTATCATGGAATGAAAGCGTCTTGAACCCAAGCGTGGCTTCTAACAAAACTTTTCTCAAATGGACAACAGACCCTAGGGGCATCACCGAATTCATACTCTTTCAGAATGAGGAAATAATTTTTTTTGCCCCAAACTTAACAAATTATACTAGGAATATATACTAGCTGCATATTAGCATAATTTCATTTAAAATAATTAATATTCCTTTTACATAATCTGCATTTGCAAATTTTTACGTTTAGAATTAAGTTCCACATAGTTACATTTTAATTGCGATAGCCCCTTACATTTGTGTCACAGGGATAAAGTAAATATTTGAAGTTATTTGTGTTTGGGGTATTTCTTTCTAAAGAGAAGCCTGCTGGTCAGCTCCTAGGCTTCCCTTTGCCGTGCAGAATAAACTGAGAAATCAGAAGGAACTAGAGTGGCTAAGTGACTCTACATAATAAAGAACTAAGCCAGTTGAAGGATGCACATAGGGAGGGTCACGCAGAGGAAATATTGAGAAAATATTATGATGGGAGAGAAGGAATTTAAGTAATTTTGCTGGGTGCTTTGAATGTATTCTCCTTTGGCATTTTCTCAAGAAGTGTATCGACCTGATTGTCTCTGAGTGCTCTGTGGATGGATGGACTTTTCTTCCTCTAAATGCAAATGCTGGTTCTAGACCAACGGCTGTGCATTATTTGGATTACACTGACGTAAGGTTTTAAAAGTCTGTACATCTATACATTGAGTCAATCTGCATAATCATCATCTTGTAAGGAAGACGGGACAAAAATATTTTTATTTTTCCAAATGGAGACTCATTGAGGTAAAAGTGATTTTCCCAAAATAACATCGTGGAGACTCAAAGCTGGGTCAGCTGGTATTTTTTTCACCACCTCAGGATGCCTGCCTGCAATCAAAATGCTTAGATATGGCCAAGAACTACAAAATCTTCTCTTTTTCCTCCTCCTCTTTTTTCTTCAAGGAAGGGGAATTGAAAGGAAAGAACTCTACAGCACTGGGTAATAGAATTTTCTGTGATAATAGGAATGTTCTGCGTTGTCTAATATGGCAGCCACAGCCACATGTGGCTACTGAGCACCTGAATGTGGCTAGTGTGACTAAAGTTTTATTTAATGTTAATTAATTTAAGTAGCCAGATCTGGCTAGTGGATATAATATTGGAAAGCATAGCTCTAGAAGCTACATGTGACAGATTAGCAAATGTCCTAGGTATCTCAAACTAAAATGATAATTGGGGTAAATTGTATGTTATCATTTATCTTTAGTTTTCTATTTGCTTGAAGTCCAAACCCTTCATAAACCAACCAACATTGTGGTCACTGCTATCTGGTTGGCTTAAGATATTTTTCTTGTCTTTTAATACTTTAATTTAATGATTATTACTTTACAAATAATTAAGATGAAATAACTAACTTCCTCTGTAGCACCATTTACTTGATTTCTCCAGAAGTTTGTATGTGTTCCTTTGCTCTTCATAATTTTTAAAATTGTTATTGTTATTCTTTATTATGTCCATCGTATATTAAGTAACGTACAGGTGTGACCTTTATATTAAAGGTGAGTCCTTTAATATAGGTAAAGTTCAAAGCATCAGCAACTATTTTGAATTTCCAGAAACTCTGTGTGTCTCCTCTTCCTTTGTAGTAAATGGGCACCAAGATATACAAAACAGATATATAAAACAGAATGAAAGTTTCATGAAAAAAAGATTGGGCCAGCCTTCCCCTTGACCACTAAAAATTGATCCATATACACAGTAATGTCTCGCCACCTCTAACTCCCAATTCTGTTAGGAAGTTTTCCCACACTCCATCAGCCTTTTTACTTCCAAAAAGTTGTCCCTATTACTTGGTGCTTTAGTTCACTGAACAATTCAGAGAGTTTTATGCTTTTCTACAAGTTGCCAATTCTTTTGAATCAGCAAGAGAAGATGGGAGGGTATGAAGATCATATTACTATTTCAAAGAATTGTGTAAGGAGTTGGTTATAGACGCAGGATTTATATATAACTGTCAACCCACGGCTATCAGAAGCCACACCCACCACAAAAGCTAGTGAAAGAAGAGTCATCTTATCCTAAAAGGAATCGTCTATGTGTCCCTTATGTCTTTGTAGAATACCAGTTGCACCAGTTACATTGGCAAGTCACTTGGTTATCGCTATCTGATCAAACCTACTCCACAAGAAACAAGTTGGGATATTTCATATAAACTGAATGAAGCTACAGCAGAGAGATTGTCATCACATCCTTCAATCACCTTGCTTGTCAATTATTAACTAAGTAGGTTAGGAAAAAAATTACTACCCTCATCAGGTACTTAAAAATGTAAAGCATAATATATGTGATGGAAAATGGCACTAGTTTACATTGGACATTTATGAAGATAAATAGGATACTCTGTTAGTAGACTGATGTCATTCAATGTAGACAATGTGTACAGATGCTATGCTGTTTGTAAAGTGCTGTTTAAGAGATCTCTGCTGCTTGCTACCCGAATCTGCAAATGGTAAACACTGTAGCCTACGAGAACCAACAGCTTCTTGGCACAGGATGTGAGTTTCATGGGTCGAGATGTTGATGAAATTGTACACGCAGTACCTGAATTTTAAACTTTAGGAGCTCAGTATATATAT
>NW_011897024.1:2636-2949 GCF_000151845.1 Pteropus vampyrus | reverse complement strand
TTTTCAATTCTTAATAAAAAGCAGCAATCCCTATTCCTTAGATATTTATTAAGAGAAAATGAAAATCATAATGAAGATATTGTGACAAGTGAAATACAGAAAGCTTAGTTTCCTGTTTATACATTAGTTCTTTTAGACTATTTCTAAAAACTGGCAATAAGACTAACACATGTGCATGATACAAAATTTGGAAGCTGTAAATAAGTAAAAAAAATTTAAATTACTTATATAATCGTTAACATTTTCCTGTATACCTTCCAGCCTTTTACATGTATTGTATGTATGTTTCTGTGTATATATGTGTGTGTATCTG
>NW_011897024.1:0-1516 GCF_000151845.1 Pteropus vampyrus | reverse complement strand
TTGTGAAGAACTTTTCAATTCTTAATAAAAAGCAGCAATCCCTATTCCTTAGATATTTATTAAGAGAAAATGAAAATCATAATGAAGATATTGTGACAAGTGAAATGCATAAAGCTTAGTTTCCTGTTTATACATTAGTTCTTTTAGACTATTTCTAAAAACTGGTAATAAGACTAACACATGTGCATGATACAAAATTTGGAAGCTGTAAATAAGTAAAAAAAAATTAAATTACTTATATAATCGTTAACATTTTCCTGTATACCTTCCAACCTTTTACATGTATTGTATGTATGTTTCTGTGTATATATGTGTGTGTATCTGATCAAACTAAATTTTGTAACATTTTTTAGCACTGAATGTGTAATATTTGTGTTTTAATTTTATTAAATCTTCTTCAAAAACATTTTTATGAACTACAATAATCCACTGAAAGGGTAAATAAATCTTTCTAATATGTTCTCAAGACATTGCCAAAAAAGGCACATTGTACATTCCACTGCCAAATAATGACCAGAAGCAACAGTAACTGACCCGCTGAGAGGGCTTGAGCCTTGTACCTGCACTTCAGTGGGCCATGCTGCCCCCTCACAGGCATAATGCTGTTTGCTTTTGCTCTGTTTAGAACATCCCTCTGCCTCTTCCTTTGGTCCCTTCTCCTTCTCCTCATGTCAGCCATGGGGGTGGGGGAGCGTAACCAGGGAAGAAATAAGCTCAGTTTGTTGGAAAAATGTTATCTGTAACCCACATGTGTGGCTAGCTCAAAAATCCAAACCTTATTTTCTCCTGAAATTCAGAACATACAGGGTTGGAATAAAATCTTTATTATGCTTTTCTAAGAAAAGTAACCTTCATAATTTATAAATCTTAATGTTCTAAAACAGGAATTTCTTTTAGATTCTACCAGCCAACCATCCCTTGGTTATAAACTATGCTAGAGACAATATGGACGCTGAATTACTTTTAACTTCCTATAGATACAAGGATAATGGAATTATTATAGAATTTAGCCCAAATTAAAATTTAATCTAGGATTCATCACATGACCACTTTTGTTACTGTGGCCATCTGGTTACAAAAAAATTTAAATAAACTTTGATTGGAGACAGTATTTCCAACTTCTTTTCATTAGATAAGCAAAGAATGGAAAAACAGGATTCAGGTAATTCTAGAAAACAGAAGTGGGTACACATGCATAAGAGCTATTTAAGAGAATAAAAAATCTAGAAGAACATGGATAGTGGATAGAAATTGACAATACCTGAGCTCTTCTTTCCTGGTCCTGAATCCTCTCCTGACACAGGCAGAGACAGAAAATCTTCCCAGGAAGTAGAAAATTGTATCCAAACCTGAGTGAGGAAAAGTTCTCCGCTCCCAAAGTGAACAAATGGCTTAGTCTTTTTGGCTTGCAGCTCGGGAGTTAACACTCTGGAGAGAGACCTGGAGGCGCTTCCGCGACTTCAGAATACTGTGATGGGTTCCTTTATTGTAATTGTTACAAAAATAAAAGTCAAAG
>NW_011897023.1:3300-4710 GCF_000151845.1 Pteropus vampyrus | reverse complement strand
TAATTTTCTCACTTACTTTGTTTATATCTTTACACAATTGTCCCATTTCAAAGAGGCCTTTCATGACTTTATTTCGAATTGCAAGTCCATCGCATATCCCTGATTTAATTTTCTCCTGAGCTCTTATACCATCTAACATACTATGTATTTTTCTTATTTATTTTGTTTAACGTCTGTCTCTCCCTATTAGTTTGCAAGCTTGGGTCCCCAAAAGTATTCTTCTTCCCTGACATATCCCCAACTGCTACAGCAGTACTCAACATCATCATAAGTGCTTTAAAAATATTTGTAGAATGAATGAATAACCACTCATTTTCACACCTACAAACTAAGCTGCAACCCCTGTTATCCTTTTATGCCCTTTTGACACTGCTGACTAAGGCTGAGTCCTTCTCCAGGGCCTAGACTCACACACTCTCAACCTTCTAGTAGTCTCTTCCACTGACCTCCAGTAAGCCATCCTATAACTCTCTTTTACCTTAAACTTCGCTTTTTTTTAATTTAAAATTTTACTTTAGTATTTAAAATATTCAAAACCTTTCAGTCTTTAAAAGGTGCTCAAAACTGCATCTTACCCTGACAGTCTATCAGTTGCCAACTCTTGTCAACTCTTTCTCGTGAGTCCTTCTTGCTCTTCATCACTACAGCATTTCCATTAGTTTGGGCTGCTGTGGTTCTCACCTGAATATATAGTTTCCAAGCAGATATCCTGTCTTCTTGTCCCCTGCTGTGAACTGAATTGTGTCTCTTCCAAAATATACATGTTGAAGCCCTAACCCCAAAGTAAATAATATGTGGAGGTGGGAACTTTAGGCAGTAATTGGGTTTAGATGAGATCATGGGGGCTGGATCTCATGATAGGATTATTGTCCTTATAAGAAGAGGAAGAGACACCAGAGCTCAATCTCTTCAACCTTTTGAGGACATAGCAAGGAGGCAGCTGTCTGCAAGCCAAGAAGCAAGCTCTCACCAGAAACTAAATCTGTTGGCACCTTGATCTTGGACTTCCTAGCCTCCAGAACTGTGAGAAATAAATGCCTGTTATTTAAGCCATTTAGTATATGACATTTTTGGTTATAACATCCTGAACTGGCTAAGACATCTCCCTTTATTGATTTCATTTCCCCTACTAAAGCCAGACTATTTCTTTTAAGCACAAATTGGTCATAGTTCTACCCTAAACACATCAGTGATATCCTCATTATCTCCCCAAAATAAAAAAATAAAAAGTTTAGATCCCTTTGCCTACCGCCCTCCTATTGTGATGAGCTCTATAATCACTGGCACCTAGTCCTGTTAATCTCCCTAATTGTCCATGCTCAGTCTCAGCAATTGACATTTACAGCTACTGATCATCCAAGTCTCCCAAATTTTACTCATCCTTTAGATGTCACCTCCTTAGCAAAACTT
>NW_011897023.1:0-1505 GCF_000151845.1 Pteropus vampyrus | reverse complement strand
TTGTATGAACTCATAGATTCCTATGCCGTTAAATAGTTATGATTTTTTATAATCATCATTCTTCGCTCAACTTGTCTCATACTAGCCTGTGGGAACCCCTTTAAACTGGCTCTTCTGTCCTTTTGACATATTGCCATTTTTTTTATTACCTTACTCCTTACTTTCTGGCACAAAAAGATGATGTGTCCAGGCTTCTGTTGTGTTTTACTAGATATACCCTGGACTCAGCCATTTCTCCAAAGAGCTCCTTTTAGTGGAGAATGGTGTTTAGAAATCAAGATGAAGTCATTAAGTAATCTCAGTGCTACAATGTCATTTCATCTAGGTCTTTTCAGCAGAGTAGTAATTACACACACACACGTGCGCGCGCACACACACACACACACACACACACACCTATAATATATAAAGCTACACAGATGTGTTAAAAACATGATTTTTTTAATGACTCAAATTCTAATTCAATGAAAAGGGTTCATTTTAGCCTCCCCCCTTTCCTCTAATAATGAGAAACTTCAATCCTATTATATATATTTATTTGCTCAATTGTACAATGTACTTAAGTAATTTCAGAATTCTTAACTTGCAACACTTAAAAACAAACCTAATAATTAGAATTCAATATAGATAGTTCTTTTTATCTTTAATTCGAAGTTATATAATCAAATTACTGTTTTCAAATATTACTTAGATTAACTCTTTCCCCGCCTCCCCTCTCTTCAGTGTGGTTATGTTATTCATTTCAAATAGAGTTGGACTTAGTTGTTCTGCTTGTATTCTGTATTGGGGTTTTCCTCCTTTTCTTATTTTGTCAATTTAGGGATTTTTTTTTTTGAGTTTGTAAAGCATAGCATGACTCTAAAGTCAAATCTATGCACAGAGTTATATTCAGAGAAATGACACTACCCCCATTTTTTCTTCCCATCTTTTATAGTCTTTCTCACTTATATCCTATAGGGAACTAGTTTCATTAGTTTCTTGGTTATGCTTCATATGTTTCATTTTGCCTAAATCAGCAAATACATGCACATTACTATTTCTCAGTCTTTCTTAGACAAATTTAGCAACTATAGATACTCTTGTACTTTGCATTTTTAACAATATTTTTTGGAAATTACTCTAAATAAGTTCAATAGAGATCTTTCTCATTCCTTGTTATAGTTGCATAGTATGCCATTGTATGAATACAGCAAAGGTTATTCAATAGCACTCTTATGTATGGCAGTTAGATTCGTTTTAATATCTTGCAATTACAAATAAAATTGCAATGGATAACTTCATAACGAATAGATTTTTTTTATTGTTGAAGTGAGTATCCTTAGGGTAAATTCCTAGAAGTGAAATTTCTGGATCAAAACATAAATGCATATGTAGTTTTGTTAGACATTGTCAAATTCCTTCCCAAAAAGTTTGAATGTGTTTAATTTTTGCCAGCAGTAAATGAGAGTACCTACAGCCTCATAGACAGAATATATTAATCCTACATTTTATTTTTTGCCAATGTG
>NW_011897022.1:401-1831 GCF_000151845.1 Pteropus vampyrus | reverse complement strand
AATAGCTAATGGTATCGACCACGGTATACATCTGGGGAAATATGTTGGGTACCTGGGATATGGAAAGTGGTCTGTTTACTTATAAGCGAGGTGTCTTTTAAGAGATTCTAAGTTCTATCTCTGAGAATGTGTTTTAACTCATTCCTTAACTGACCTTTTCCTTACGAACTTAATTAAAATTTAATCTGGCTTCTAAGCGTGTCCAGCTTTCATTGAGAGGCCCACTGCAAAGACAAAAGAAAGTCAAGAATCTTTTTTAAAAAGAAAAGGAACATGACTAAGAGGTTTCGGGGAGCCCTGACGACTGAAGAGGAGAGAAAAGGATGACAACAGACGCGTATCATCTCTCCGGTCCTCTCAAGCACCTTAATAAGTGTTCTCGTTGCTCCATTTCACAGAGGAAGAAGCTTAGCTTTAAAGATATTTAGTAACTTACCGAAAGCCATGCAGCTCGTTGGTGGCACAGCAGGGATTCAAACGCAAGTCTCTCTGGCTCGCACGCTGTCGTGTTTTCATTATACCAAGCTCTTTGTGTTATTCCCAAACCCCACGTTTTCTCTTTGCCTCTATTATAAAAGTATATTTTTCTAACATTTTTTTTTTCCTAATCCAGTTAGGAAATTGTAACTACGGATTCCTTTGAAACATTTCCATATTGTAAGTTAGATTGCTAGCCCACTCCAGCCTCTGAAAATAGCTAGAAATCTTGAATAAACTATAAAAAACGAGAAATTAATTCTCAGGCCAGGAATTAGGTCACGAGAGCACTAGATCCGGCTTTTGCACGGGGGTCTTTCGCCAGAACAGAAGCCCTTCGGTTTTCGTTTTCACAGCCTCAGCTGTGATATACGAAACAGGACATAACGCCCACGGTTGGCCCCAGGTGGGAGCCTAATAGGCAATGATCTAGATGAAGATGAGATTTCAAGGGGTTACAACCGAACACAGGGGAAAGCAAGAAAGAAATCGTCGCTCCCAAATTCGGCATACCGCAGGGACCATCCGCTGTCTCAAGCTGTGGCGGATGGCAGGAGAAAGACGCCTCTGAGATTCGGAGCTACCAGGTGGTTGGTCCGTGGGAGGAGGCTGAGCTCTAAATCAGACTCCCTGTGAGAGCCCAAAAGACTCAAGCTACAATTTTTATCTTGAATAAGGGTTTTCACCCAATGAGGATGTCCCCTGAAAGGAGGGCTATTGGTCATTGTTTGGAAATTTCCTTCCTTCCTTCCTTCCTTCCTTCCTTCCTTCCTTCCTTCCTTCCTTCCTTCCTTCCTACCTACCTTCCTTCCTTTTTTCTTCTCAGAGATGTTGGCATTTAACGAAGATAAAGAAAACGAAGATTTTAAACTATTCAAATATTCAGTAACTTTTGAAAATATGAATCAGGCGATTTCAATTAATTCATTTAACAACATGGATTATTACTAACA
>NW_011897022.1:0-351 GCF_000151845.1 Pteropus vampyrus | reverse complement strand
TTTAAACTATTCAAATATTCAGTAACTTTTGAAAATATGAATCAGGCGATTTCAATTAATTCATTTAACAACATGGATTATTACTAACATATTGTTTAAAGAGAACAGGACATAGATTGGACTTATATAATCTTGACTGGTCTATAACTTGAGGAAACAAAGATAATAAAATAATATTCAGAACATATTCTGAAAATAAGTGAGTAGATTCTTCACCCATTTTCTTTAGCAAATTTCAACTGTCTCAACCACAATCACAGAGCAGAGAATCGAGATCACCTTTTATTGCTCTTCCCCTCCCCATTCTTCTATTCAGTAGGAAATTCAAATAATTTTTCTCTGAAAGATTAA
>NW_011897021.1:3965-7621 GCF_000151845.1 Pteropus vampyrus | reverse complement strand
CTTTAAGGTTTCAGGTCTTACATTTAAGTCTTTAATCCATTTTGAGCTTATTTTTGTATATGGTGTAAGAAAGTGGTCTCGTTTCATTCTTTTGCATGCATCTGTCCAGTTTACCCAACACCACTCATTGAAGAGACTGTCTTTACCCCAATGTATATCCTTGCCTCCTCTGCCATAGATTAACTGACCATATAAGCAGGAATTTATTTCTACGCGGTTGATCTGTATACCTACCTGTTTTTATGCCAATGCCATATTGTTTTGATTGGTGCAGCTTTGTAGTACGGTCTGATATCAGGGAGCATGACACCTCCCACCTTGTTCTTTCTCAAGCTTTTTTGGCTATTCGGGGTCTTTTGTGGTTCCCAATAAAAACTAGGACTAGTTTTAACTCTGAGAATGCCATTGGTATTGTAATAGGGATTGCACTGAATCTATACATTGCTTTAGGTAGTAAGGATTTTAACAGTATTAATCCTTCCAATCCATGAGCAAGGTGTATTCTTGCATTTATTTGTATTTTCTTCAGTTTCTTTCTTCTGTGTCTTATAGTTTTCAGAGTACAGGTCTTTCACCTCTTTGGTTAAATTTATCCCTCGGTATTTTATGCTTTTTGATGCAATTGTAAATGGAACTGTTTTCTTAATTTCTCCTTCTGATCGTTCGTTGTTGGTGTATAAAAACACAATAGGTTTCTGTATATTGATTCTGTATCCTGAAATTTACCGAGCTCATTTATTTGCTCTAAGTTTTTTGGTGGATTCTTACTATTTTCTATATACAGTATCACGCCATTTGCAAAGAATAGCTTTAGTTCGTCCCTTCTGATCTGAATGCCTTTCATTTCGTTGTCTTGTCTGACTGCTGTGGCTAGGACTTCCAATACTATGTTGAACAGAAGTAGTGATACTGGGCATCCTTGTCTTATTCCTGATCTTAGAGGCTTTCAGATTTTCCCTGCCGAGTATGATATTAGCTGTAAATCTGTCATATAGAGCCTTTATTGAGATATGTTCCTTCTGTACCCACTTTGTTGAAAGTTTTTATCATAAAAAGATGTTGAACTTTGTCAAATGCTTTTTCTACATCTACCGAGATGGTCACATGGGTTTCCCTTTATGTCGATGATGTGATGTATCATACTGATGGATTGATGGGTGTTGAACCATATTTGTACCCCTGGAATGAATCTCAGCTGGTTGTGGTATATGATCTGTTTAATGTACTGTTGAATCTGGTTTGCTAATATTTTATTGAGATTTTTTGCAAATTTATTCATCAAGAATATTGTCCTGTAATTTTTTTTTTTTTTTTTTTAGTAATGTCTTTGGTTTTGGTGTCAGGGTAATGCTGGCTGGCTTCTTAGAATGAATTTAGAAGCATTCCTCCCTCTTCAATTTTCTGAAATAGTTTAAGAAGGATAGGTACTCATTCTTTGAATGTTTGGTAGAGTTCACCTGTGAAACCATCTGGTCCTAGACTTCTACTTATTGGGAGTTTTTTGATTACTGCTTCGATTTCATTGTTAGTAATTGGTCTGTTTAGATTTTGTATTTCTTCCTGGTTCAGTCTGGAATGTTATATACTTCTATAAATTTATCCCTTTCTTCTAGATTATTGAATTTGTTGGCATATAATCATGCACAGTATTCTTCAATGATTCTTTGTATTTCTGTGGTGTCGGTGATAACTTCTTTCGCTTATGATTTTATTTCTTTGGGTTCTCTTTTTTCTTAATGAGTTTGGCTAAAGATTTGTCCATTTTTTAGTTTTATTGATCTTTTCTATTGTTTTCTAAAATTTCTATTTAACTAATTTCTTTAAAACTTTTACTTAAATTTTTAATTGTCGTAAAATACACGGAACATAAAATTTACCATCGAAACCAGTTTTGAATGTACAGCTCAGTGTGTTGAGCGCATTCACACTGCTGTGCAACCATTTCCAGAATCCTCTTCACCTCGCAAAACAAACCCTACAGCCATCGAAGGAACAGCTCCCCAATTCCCTCCATCCCTGGCCCCTGGAAACAAACCCCTGCTTTACTTTGTGTCTCTGATTCTGACTTCTCTGGGTATTACAGATTTTAGGGAAATCACACAGTACTTGTCTTCTTGTGACTGACTTTACTTAGCATACCGTACTCATGGCTCGCTCATGCCGTAGCATATTCAGAATGTGCGAATAAGGCTACACGGGCGTGAGAAGACAGGCCTGAGTCCTGGCCTTCAATGCCTTTGGGTATACGCCCATCAGTGAGATTGCTGGATCATGGGGTAATTTTATTTTTACCTTTTTGGGGGAGCCACCTCTGTTTGTCACAGCGGCCACACTGTCCTGCATGTCCACTGTCAGTGCACATGGGCTCCCGTTTCTCCATATCCTCGCCAACTACTGCTATTTTCTGCTTTTGATATTGAGATAGAATTGACACATTACATCATATATGTTTAAGGTATGCAATGTATTGACTGGGAGGTAGGGGGATGGGAGAGATGTTGTTCAAGGGTGTATACTTGCAACTAGTAAATAAATAAGTCCTGGAGATCTAATATACAGTATATGACTACAGACAACAAAACTGTATTATAAGTATTGAACTTCCTAAGAGACTCGATCTTAATTGCCTCACCACTAGAAAAAATGGTAATTATGGGACAGGACTGAGGTGTTAGCTAATGCCACAATGGTAATCATACTGCAATGTAAATGTATCAAGTCTTTTTCTGGCTTTGGCACCTAATACTGGACTCACAGAATGAGTTTGGAAGTGTTCCCTCCTCTTCGATGTTTGGCAGAGTCTGAGAAGTGTTTGCACTAATTCCTCTTTAAGTGTTTGGTAGAATCCACCAGTGAAGCCATCTGTGCTGGGAGGCTGTCAGTTACCGAGTCGAACCCTGTACTCATTTCCGGTCTGTTCAGACTTTCTATTTCCTCCAGCTCAGTGTTGGTCGGCTGGAGATTGCATGCACTTCCCCATTTAGGGCTTTCTAATTTGTCGGCATATAATTGTTTGTAGTGGTCTCTTGAGATCCTATGTATTTTTGTAGGTTCAGTTACGATGCCCTCTCTTTCATTTCTGATGAATTTTTTTTCTTAGTCTCACCAAAGGTCTGTCAGTTTTATCTTTTTGAAAAACTAGCTGTTTTGTTTATCTTTTCTATTGTTCTTCTGATCCGTATTTCCTTTACGTCCACTGATCTTTGTTATTTCCTTCCTTCTGCTAACTTTGGCCTTAATTTGTTCTTCTTTTCCAGATCCTTGAGGTGTATCATATTAGGTTGATTATCTGAAACCTTTCCCATTTCTTAACGTATGCATTTATAAGCTTCCCTCTCGGAGCTGCTTTCGCAGCATCCCACAGGGTTTGGTATGTTGTTTTTCCACTTTCACTGAGATATTCTTTGGTTTTCCTTTTTATTTCTTCTTTGACCCGCTGGTTGGTTGTTCAGGTGTGTATTTAGTTTCCGCGTATTTATAGATTTTCTAGCTTTTCTCATGCTGTTGATGACTAGTTTCATACCACTGCGGTCGGAAAAAACACTTGGTATGATTTCGATTTCCCTATTTTGCCAAGATTTGTCTTGTGCCTTATCATATGATCTATCCCTGAAAATGTTCCGTGAGCACTTGAGAAGGGCATGTATTCTGCTGCC
>NW_011897021.1:0-2121 GCF_000151845.1 Pteropus vampyrus | reverse complement strand
GGCCCTGGCTCCTCTCTCCTTGCTCTCTCTCGTGGCCCAATGTTTAAGCTTCCGGGTCTTCTGTGGGTCTCAGAAATCACGAGGCTGGCTAGTAGGAACCTTTTTCTCCAGAGGGTGGTGCTACAGCTCAAATCTGTGGTTTTGTCCTTGCCCAATGGGCCTGTTCTGAGTGCAATCCTGGTCTCCCTGAGCTCACTCTTGGGGTGCATGCAAGGAGCCAGCAGCGCAGTGGGGGGACATGTGGGTTTAGCACTCAGTGCACTGGGGTGTCCACGCACCTGGTAGGGAGAACCCCATGGGGTGGGACTCCCATAGGCTCACACGCGAACTTCCTGCCGAGCACAGAGCACAATCCCTTTGATGCCATTTAAACTTCTCTGTCTCTTTCCCCGCAGCCTCCGTCCCCTCCATCAACGCAGCTCCCGCGTCGATGCCGGTGGAGAGAAGGGTTCCCAGCTGCACGCTGCCTCGCTGGGGCAAGCTGGGCACCCCCCGCCTTCTCCCGTGGGAAAGGTCGCCTCCGCCAGACAAACCAGCCCCTGCGGGGTCTCCCTGGGGGTGAGGCGCCACCGGGGAAGCTGCTCCTATCACCCTCACTGACGGCAAACTCGTTCTTGTTCTCGTCTCCCTCGGCGTGTGCCGGAGTCTCCCCCGGAGAGGCTGGGCTTGCCCTCCAGTTCTCTGCCACGTGGACCCGCCCAGGGCGCCGCTCCCCAATTTCTGCCGGCTCCATCGGGCCCTCAGCCTCTACGAGGTTTGTCTGTCGCTCATTATTTGCACTGGTGGGTTAGACTCCCTTAGACTAAGGTGCTGGGTCCCGAAACACCCACCAAAGGACTTTCGTTTGTGTACGGATGTCTAATTCATTGACTAAAAAGGGGGAACGTTTTATGCCACTCTGTCGCTGACATCACCCCCTTCACGCCTGAATGATGCTCCCCTAATTCGGTGTCCCCCAAACACTACCCACAAAGCACTTCTAAAAGCACTGCAGAGTAAAGGGGAGACCCTATGGACTTCATTCTTTTACAAGTCCTGTGTGTGTCTTAAATCGTCCGAATACTGTGTTCTACTCTATTCGTATCCGTTCCTACCTCATCCAAATCAAAGCAGACCGACGCGCTAGAAAAACGTGCCAGTTTAGTTCTGTGGCTTTACACACCCCAGCTGGAGCCTCTCATCTTCTCGTTCTGCACACCCCCGTCTTCCAAGCCATTCTGAAACACTGGCTCTGCTACTGGCATCTCCCTGGACAAGCCACGTACAGCCTTCTATGACACGGCTCAAACCTCTCCCCCAGTCTGGCCTATGCGCTGTCCCCAAATGCACTGGCCGTGTAACTGCCTGGGTCATTCGGCACCTCATACGGGGAATGGCAGGAGTTGTGGGGACACCAAAAAAGGACGAGACGCGGTTAGGGGCCCTCTCACCACTTCTCGCCACCTCTTCCACGCAGCCCTCCCAGATTAAGTCTAGTGCACACTTTCATCCACCCTGCTCTACCCTCCTTCAGTCCTTCAGAGAAGAGTACACGCTGCCAGCTGTTTCCTCACGGACCACGTCTGCCTTGGCTGTGGGACCGGGTTTAGTCCTCACACTCTCCTCAGGGTGCCCCAAGGCAAGGCGGGAGGGTGAATGCAGTGGCCTCTCCCGGTTCTTGCTCTCGCTTCCGTGGCTGCCAGTGCAGCCCACTTCCCGGCACGCCCTCCCTCGCGCCCCTAGACACTGTGTTCTCAAGGGGCGCCTTATTTTTCCGACGATTCCTCCTATCAACCCTTCTTGCCTCTGCCGCTAAAGGGAGGTGTTCTCCATGGTTTGCTCTCTGCCCTCCCGCTTCCCCACCCAGCTCCCTCGTGGTTTCCAGCAAGGACCCAAAGAGAAACTCCTCGGCCTGCAGCTCCAGCTGCCCAGTCAGCATCTAGACCCAGGGCGACCATTCCCGCACATACCGAACCCTTCCCCCAGCAAGGTGTCCCAGCAGAAGGAGGAGGGACTCCACGTCCTTCCATCCCTGTCTGCCCTAGAGAACTGGGCGGAAGACTCGGGGGAAACCCACTCTCTAGGAAACCCGAAGGGCCCGTCTCTCTGCCAGGGGAGAACACGGTTCAGCCTTCCAGGCTC
>NW_011897020.1:3519-4704 GCF_000151845.1 Pteropus vampyrus | reverse complement strand
TTGATGACAGCGAGCGCTGTTGTCACGCTCCCTACGTTGAATTAAAGCCCTGTCGAGCTGTCGAAGGCATTTTCGCATTTCTTTCGCGTGAGTTCTTTGGCCACCCTCCCTTCCTGGGTTTCTGCCAGTCAAAGGGAGGTTTCACCTCCAAAGCTCAGTGTCCAGGAGTGAATGGAAAACACAAACATGCTTTTGCCCTTGACTTGTGGCTTTCCCCTCCCCTTTGAAACCATTTCGTTTGGGAACACTGACTCCGATCTGAAGAGCATTCCGACACTATTTCTCATTGGTACGCTTTGTCAGCCCTTGGTTTGCGAGAACTTGTCAGTACGTTCTTGGTCAGGAGCCTGATGCTCTGATTTCCGTCCTGCTGATTTCTTATCCGTGACCCTCTGCCGAGAGCGTTTTCTTCCCGCTACTTAATCACACTCAGAAAAAGATGCTCGTCTACGGCCATGCCACCCTGAACAAGCCCGATCCTGTCTGATCGCGGAAGCTAAGCAGGGTCGGGCCTGGTTAGTACTTGGATGGGAGACCACCTAGGAAGACCAGGTGCTCTAGGTGTAAAAAACAAAAAAAAAAAAAAAATGAAAAAGATGTTAGACTTTTTCATTGTTTCTGTAACTAAGAAGATTACTCTCTCTTACTCTCTCTATAAAGATGTAGCAGTGTTTGCTTTTGCTTCAGTGCTTATTTTTTTTTTTTTGAATTTTGGCCTTTTGGAGGAAAAAAAAACCTAAAAGACAGAAGGTGGAAAGTTGTCGATTATTCTCTTTAAATGTCTTTTCTCCCACAGATGTCGTCTGTAAGTCCTAAACCAGAAATACCCCCCCAAAATCTACTCATAGCAAGTAATCTGGATGAGCTTTAAGTGCAAGGCAGATCTAGATGCAATTACTAGATGAGATCACCAAGGAAAAGGCCCAAATGTATAAATATATCTAAAATCTGGTAATCTCACGATTCTCTAGTGTAAAAAGTAGGCACAACATTCCACACAAACTTCATTCTTTCAGCAACTAGTTATCGAGCACCTACTACATGCCACGTACTATTCTGGACATCAGTGAACAAAATATGAAAACATCCGTGCCCTGCCTTCACGGAGCTGACATGTTAATGGGAGGACGAGGCGATAAAGGAGAGACCTTTTAGTAGGTGACGCACACACATACTTATGCTGGG
>NW_011897020.1:0-814 GCF_000151845.1 Pteropus vampyrus | reverse complement strand
GTCTCCCGGCTGCGGCTCTCTGTCCCTCGGGGATCCATCCGTGCCCTGCTGTTCTCCAGCCCTCAGCGCCCTGGCCTTCCCCTTGGCGTGAGACAGTCGGCTGCCCTGCGTCTCGGGGGCCCGCGGGAGTCCGCGGTAGGCGGCCTCCCAACTCTTCTGTTCCGTCTCCTTGCGCAGCAGCCGCATGCACTTGGTAAAGCCCCAAGGCGCGGACTCGCGGGTGCTTCGCGGCTGCTTCGCGGCTCCTTCGCGGCTCGTTGAGATTCTAATCCGTCATTTCCACTCGCATGCAGACATTCAAAGTTTAACCGTGCAATTGGTTCTTTTCTTACCCAGATTCTTCCTCCCGTCACCCTGCCAGGGATGAAAACAGCTGTGGACCACTTCTCTCCCGGGAAGGCCTTGTCACTATCTGGTTTTTACTTCGCTAACGTTGCTTCGTGTTCTGAGTTTTCTTGTGGGTGTTTTTTTGTTGTTGTTGTTGTTGTTTAAGCTTGTGGTTTTATCGCTTTATCTAGCTTATGCTCGTTGTTAGGGAAGTTTTCTTTACTTTTTCTTAGCTATAAATATGTTTTATATCTTGTTACGGATGCATCGATGCTATCTGTATTAACGTCTCCTCCTCAGGTAACCCGTTCTCTAAAGCGGTGGTCTTTAAAACCTTTCGACTGTGGCTCGTACAGAAAAGATGAGCACAAATCCCCGATGTACATATATCTTACAAATTAAAGAGACATGCTAGTTTATTGAACTATATTTTAAAATTTAAGACTCACATTATAATATTGACAACATTTTTTAAAATTTATTTTCA
>NW_011897019.1:3115-4319 GCF_000151845.1 Pteropus vampyrus | reverse complement strand
TTTTTTTTTTTTTTTTGGCCAAAACGACCCTGTTTGCTAGAGGACTTTGGTATGGCCGTTTCAAGCCAGCCCCAGATGGATTTCTTAACCAGAGTCAATCACGCCCAGCAAAAAGGAACGTGTCCTTCCAGGTTAGCTGCCCAATTCCCAGATCGTTTCACTGACCTTGGAGGGTCACGTGAACGGTGGGACGCACTGCTACTCTGTGTCCGTGGACACCGACTCGCTGCGTGTGTAGACGGTGGAGTGTGAGTTGAGGGGATCTCTTGGCAGCCTCTGGCTGTGTTCTCACAGAAGAGCTGGTCAGGATCCGAGGAGATTTCGGTGAGCTGCGGCCGGTCAGAGCGGCGTTGGCGATTTGAGAGGTGACAGTCTCTCTGAGTCCCCGAGGAGCTCGGCTCAGCGCCCTGGGGGAGTCTCCGAGCTTTGCCAGATGCAGTCGTCATGTTTTTCCCGTCAGCGAAGCTGTCTCCACATGACGATAGAGGTCTGCTCCGAGCGGAGGTGCCCGTGGGAAAGTGACCTGAAGCACATGCTCTGTACGACAGCTCTTAAGGCTCACATCCCAGCTGAGACCCGTGTCGTGGAAGCTTCTGGAAGTTGGGGGATGGCTGTACCTCACAGGGGACCCTGTTTGTCTGGGGACTTCCAGCACGGAGCTCTGCGGTCATTACCAAAGTTTTGAACGGGAACCTCTGACCTGAGGGGTCCCAGGCGAATCATCGCGTCTTCCTTCATTGTCCCTTTTCACATTCCTGCGGACCCAGATTCTTGCAGCATTTTTTTTTTAATTTAATTTTTATTTTTTTTATGGTGACATTGGTTAACGAAATCCAATAAGTTTCAGCTCTACACTTTACCAGTAAGACACATATATATTTACACTGCGTGTTCACCTCCTACAATTAAATTTTTTTCTGTCGGCACATATTTGACCCCCTTTACCCCGTCTCCTCCCCCCTCCTCCCCCTCCCCCTCCCCTCTGGTAACCCCTAGTCCACTGTCCATGTCCCTGAGTCTCTGTTTGTTTGTCCTGTTCATTTGTTGCCTTTAGGTTTATATCCCACATCTAAGTGATATCATGTGATTTTTCAACTTTTTCTGTCTGGCTTATTTCGCTTAGCATGATTATCTCGAGGTCCATCCAGGTTGTCGCAAATGGCAGTATTTCATCTCTTCTTATGGCTGAGTAATATTCCATTGT
>NW_011897019.1:0-1927 GCF_000151845.1 Pteropus vampyrus | reverse complement strand
GATCCCCATTTCTCCGATGAGGAAACCGAGACTTAGATTATGTGGGTTGAGCGAGCCAGCGACCTGGTAACTAACGAGAGGGGGGACTCACATCGAGTCTTCGTGGACCCCGGTGTGGCTGACGCTTGCTCCCCCTACACTGCACCCTCACCGGCCCCCCCGGGCGACGTGCCTCTCCCTCCCGTCGTGGAAGCAACCACAGCGTCGCCACATCTACGCACGGCCGAGGGACGAACGGGGACCCACGGCTGCGACTTTCTGTCCATCTCGCCTCTGCTTTTTAATTTTCAACTCCTCAGACTTCCCTGGGGTGAGATGTGGCATCTAAATACAGGAAAGAAAAAAAAAATCACGATTTCTCATCGCGGGCGGCACGGGCTGTTCCTAGCCAGCGCCTTCCCAGCCCCTCAGGGGGTTTCGTTGGGTGTCCCCCGCCCTTAATTAGCAAAATGAAAACGGAACGGTGCAAATCACCAGCTGCGATGGGGCCGCCCGTGGCGGTGCGACCTCTAGAGCTTTCTGTCTGGGGCACCGTGGACCCCGCGGCACCCGCGGCACCGGCCCACGTGGGCCACCAGGTGAGAGACCGCACGAGCGCCCCTGGGAAGGGAAACCTGCGCGCGGGGTTCAGGCGAAGAAGTCCGCTGGACGGACTTGATTCTGGAAGTAAGGCCCAGAGCCGCGCACGCGTGCAGCTCTGTGTCGCAGTGAATCACCCAAGACCAAGCAAAAACACAGTTATTCCCCTTGCAAGCCGGCCTTCCGCCTGGCTCGTTTCCCTACATACCCCGTGTCTGCCATCTATTCCTGCCTGTTGCCTTGTTCTAGCTTTTTCCGTAGTAAGTGCACCCAGAGGTCTGACTCCTGAGCGAGTGGAAGGAAGGAAGGAGAGATGAAAGGAAACAATACACTCTGAGCATGGACCAGATATTTGACATGTTCAGGTCTGTTATTTTATTTTATCCCTCCAACGGAATTTCGGGGGGCGGTACTTTGATCCCCATTTCTCCGATGAGGAAACCGAGACTTAGATTATGTGGGTTGAGCGAGCCAGCGACCTGGTAACTAACGAGAGGGGGGACTCACATCGAGTCTTCGTGGACCCCGGTGTGGCTGACGCTTGCTCCCCCTACACTGCACCCTCACCGGCCCCCCCGGGCGACGTGCCTCTCCCTCCCGTCGTGGAAGCAACCACAGCGTCGCCACATCTACCCACGGCCGAGGGACGAACGGGGACCCACGGCTGCGACTTTCTGTCCATCTCGCCTCTGCTTTTTAATTTTCAACTCCTCAGACTTCCCTGGGGTGAGATGTGGCATCTGAATACAGGAAAGAAAAAAAAAATCACGATTTCTCATCACGGGCGGCACGGGCTGTTCCTAGCCAGCGCCTTCCCAGCCCCTCAGGGGGTTTCGTTGGGTGTCCCCCGCCCTTAATTAGCAAAATGAAAACGGAACGGTGCAAATCACCAGCTGCGATGGGGCCGCCCGTGGCGGTGCGACCTCTAGAGCTTTCTGTCTGGGGCACCGTGGACCCCGCGGCACCCGCGGCACCGGCCCACGTGGGCCACCAGGTGAGAGACCGCACGAGCGCCCCTGGGAAGGGAAACCTGCGCGCGGGGTTCAGGCGAAGAAGTCCGCTGGACGGACTTGATTCTGGAAGTAAGGCCCAGAGCCGCGCACGCGTGCAGCTCTGTGTCGCAGTGAATCACCCAAGACCAAGCAAAAACACAGTTATTCCCCTTGCAAGCCGGCCTTCCGCCTGGCTCGTTTCCCTACATACCCCGTGTCTGCCATCTATTCCTGCCTGTTGCCTTGTTCTAGCTTTTTCCGTAGTAAGTGCACCCAGAGGTCTGACTCCTGAGCGAGTGACGAGGCGGCCGCAGACACTCCTAGCGCTTGTCCCGTGGGCTGCCTTTGTGGCTGGC
>NW_011897018.1:0-1325 GCF_000151845.1 Pteropus vampyrus | reverse complement strand
ATTGGCATATAACATTATATTAGTTTCAGGTGCATATCATAATGAGTTGGTATTTGTACATGTTGATTTTTGTTTTATTCAACCCAAGAGAATGTATTTTCTAATCTTGCCCTTAGATTTTAGAGTCATCTTAAAGGGAAGGATGAGAGAAGGCATGTAGCCTTCTGTTTTTATTTTGTAATTCTGTTTTTATTAGGTGTGATTTCATTCCAGTTGCAATGAAGTTTTCCTCTACTTTTTTTTAAAAAAAAATGATTTTTCTTCCCCATTTAGTTAGAAAGATTAATAGGACGACTTTCTCTGATCTGTCATGATCCTCTTTGCACCACTGCCATTATCATAGATCTCAAAGAATGGAGTTTGGTATTTACTGGGTGAACACCCTCTACTTACACTGATTCATTGATATCCGTGATGTGACTCTTAGATGCCCTAATTCATTTTGATAACAAGACTGGAGCCAGAGAGATAGATAGAGATAGAGAGATTGATAGAGATAGATAGAGATAGAGAGATTGATAGGTAGAAGTAGAGGTAGAGGTAGAGGTAGAGACAGAAAGAGAAAGAGAGAGAGAAAGAGAGAGAGAGAAAGAGGATAACGTGTTACAAAGAGAAAGAAACATGGCACTTATGGAAACCTCAATGGACTAAGGTGATAAGAACTCACAAAATAATGATGGTATTTTACATCTGTGTAGTGTTCTTATGATACTTAGAGGAGCTAAATGTCAGAGGTGTCCCATAGTTATATAGTGCTAGAGTAAGGACTCCAAGTAGGTTTTATATTTTTCAGTCTAGTACTCTTTTTACATTTTATTTAACATTCCTTCCTACAAATAAGCTAAAATAATTTAGTTAATCATGTCATTTCAGGTTGCTAAATCATTAGGAGTTTTAAAAATCTATTGGCAATATTAATCGTCAGTGTCCTGAGGCCATAGCTTTGTTTATAATCTGAATAACGATTTTAAGAGTTCAAAGGTTCATTCTGTTAGAGATCTTAAACTGGCATTCATGCCTCCTATTTTTAAACCTAGATGTAGTAAAATTAAATATATGTTCTAAAGTCAAAGAAGAGTCAAATTTTGTTACCATGAATGCGTAAATTGGCTCATCTCCTTTAATTGTCTGGCATCCTATCACACCAAGCACTTCTTTAACAAATAGACCATTGCCTGGGGTCTTAGCAGTATTTTCAATCTAGAGAGACTTAGACTGTGAAGGTATTGATGGAATGTATTTTTTAATTGTGATCGTTATTAAAAAATATAAAAAGTCATCTAGTACAATCATGTTTGCAAACAATATGGGAATCATTAGTGGAT
>NW_011897017.1:346-2513 GCF_000151845.1 Pteropus vampyrus | reverse complement strand
ATGTTTTGAAGAAACTCAATGAGCTAAAAGAAAACTTAGAAAGACAATCTGTGGGATTACACTAAAAAATTAGAATAATAGAGGATCCAGAAAGAGAAGAGAAGGCAAAAGGGGAAGAAAGTTTATTTATTTAAAGAAATAATAGCTAAGAATTTCCTAAATTTAGGGAGATTTCGATATCCAGATTCATGAAGCTAGCACATAGCCACATTATCTTAATGCATAAAAGACTTTTTCCAAGATACATTATGATAAAAATGTCATTTTTAAAGCCATCTATAGAGTCAGTACAATTTTGTTCAAAATGCCAATGGAATTTTTCACAAAAATAGAAAAAAAATTCTCCTAAAATTTGTGTGGAATCAAAAAAAAAAAATCACAAACAGCTAAAACAATCATGGGAAAGAAGAATTAAGCAAGAAGCATCAAACTTCTTGATTTCATATTATATTACAAAGCTATAGTAATTAAAACAGACACACAGAATGAAGTGTCTAGAAATAAGCCCTCACACTTATTGTCAACTAATACTTGACGAAGGAGCCAAGAATACTCAATGGTGATAGTCTCTTCAACAAATGGTGCTGGGAAAACTTGATAACATATAGAAATAAATAAATTAATTAATTTTTGTGAGTGGTGTAAGACCCGTATCTTACACCACTCACAAAAATTAATTCAAAATAGATTAAAGACTTAAACATAAGACTTGATACAATAAAACTCTTTGAAGAAAACATAAGGAAGAAGCTCCTTGATATTGTTCTTGGCAATTATTATTTTTTAGATATGACACCAAAAACACAAGCAGCAAAACCAAAACCAACTAAATTAGACTACATCAAACTAAAAAGCTTCTGTGCAGCAAAAGAAACAATCAAAAAGATGAAATGAGAGAAAATATTTGCAAACTATGTATTGGATAAAGGTTTAACATCCAAAATATATAAGGAACTCATGTAACTCAAAAAACAAAAATAAAACAAACAATCTAATTAAAAAATGGAAAAAGAAACTTAATAGAAAATTTTCCAAAGAAGATATCCTAATGGCTAACAGGTACATGTAAAGATGTCCAACATCACTACTCATTAGGGAAATAGAAATCAAATCAAAATGAAATGCCACCTCGCACTTGTTAGAATGGCTATCACTGAGAAGAAAATAACTAACAAGTATTGAGGACATGGAGAAAAAGGGAACCTTTGTTCACTGTTGGTGAGAGTGCAAATTAGCTTAGCTATATGGAAAACAGTGTGGAGGTTCCTAAAAAATTAAAAATAAAATTACCATAAGATCCAGCAATTTCACTTTTGTATATATATATATAAAGGAAATGGAAACAGAATCTGAAGAGCTATTTGCACTCCCATGTTATTTTGCAGCATTGTTTACAATAAATACCTAATAAATGGAAACACCCTAAGTGTCCATCAATAGGTTTATGGGTAAAGAAGTTGTGAGATATATATATACACACACCTACACAATGAAATATTATACAGGCATGAGAAAGAAGGAAATTCAGCCATTTGTGACAATGTGGTTGGATCTTCAGGGCATTGTGTTAAGTGAGATAAGTCAGACAAAGAACGACAAATACTGTATGACATCATTTATATGTGGAATCTAAATAACTAAACAGGTGAAAACAGAGTAGAAAGGTTGTTACTAGGGCCTGGGGGTGGAGAATTGGGGAGAGTTTGTTTAAAATTACAAACAGTAGATAAATAAGTCCTGGAGAAGTGATGTACAGCACAGTGATTTTATACAATAATACTGTATTATAAACTTCAAAGTTGTTGAGAGAGTAGGTCTTAATCGTTCTCATCACAAAAAAAAGGAAATTTTGCAACAAGATAGAGGTGTTAGCTCATGCTATTTTGGTAAAAATACTGCTATATGTTAATGCATCAAATCAACATATTTTATATCTTAGTATTACACAATTCATGGCAATTATATCTCAATAAAAATATAAAAACTGTGTGCTATTTAGTTATATTACTGTGATTTGTTATTACTTAAAAAAATATTTTTATTTATCTGAATTTCTTTCCATTTCCTTTCTCATCAGCAATTAGTTGTATGTATTTCTCATTCTTTGACTTTCCTATTATTTTCATCCCTATTATTGTTTTAATTTTCTTTGGCTTTCTATAACTAT
>NW_011897017.1:0-296 GCF_000151845.1 Pteropus vampyrus | reverse complement strand
ATTTTGGTAAAAATACTGCTATATGTTAATGCATCAAATCAACATATTTTATATCTTAGTATTACACAATTCATGGCAATTATATCTCAATAAAATATAAAAACTGTGTGCTATTTAGTTTTATTACTGTGATTTGTTATTACTTAAAAAAATATTTTTATTTATCTGAATTTCTTTCCATTTCCTTTCTCATCAGCAATTAGTTGTATGTACTTCTCATTCTTTGACTTTCCTATTATTTTCATCCCTATTATTGTTTTAATTTTCTTTGGCTTTCTATAACTATAACATATATG
>NW_011897016.1:2633-4705 GCF_000151845.1 Pteropus vampyrus | reverse complement strand
TATAAGCCCAAGTAACCACCACCCAGGTCAACATATACAGTACTTCCAGCAATTCGGGAGGCTTCTCATACTTCCTCCTAGACCAGTAACCAGTATTTAGACTCTATCACCACAGAGTAGTTTTGACTGTTCTTGAATTAATAGAAATGGAACCCCATTGTATAGTCTGTCATGTCTGTCTGCTTTTGATCATCAGTATGTCTGAGATCCATTCTCGTAGCTGCATACAGTCGAACTGTTCTTACTCAGTACTCAGCAGGATCTCATTGTAGTGTATCCTTTCTCCTGTCATTGCCACTTTAATTTTTTTCCTGCGTCTGATATTACATATATTCATCTTCTCATTATTTTTGGTGGGAGTATATACAAGAATGGAATGACTGGGTCTTAGGGTAGGTATATGATTAGCTTGAACAGAAACTGCCAAACAGTTTTGCCTCACCCTTCCACACTCCCAGCAGCCATGTGCGAGTGCCCATTGTTCCACATCCTCTTCAGCACTTGATATCTCCCCTGCCTTTTTTTTTTTTTAAGGCTGCTGTTCTTATCCTACATGCCAAATGTAACAATGACAATAATAATGACAATGGATAATGACCCACGATTTACCGAACGTCATGCTGTGCCAGACAGCATGTTGTACACTTTATAGGTAATGTTTACGCTTACGGCAACTAGTAAATTAGGAGCTGGGAGTCTCCCAGTTTTTCCGAATACGAAATTGGAGATTTACAGGCAGTTAACAACTGTCAAGATGACTGCTTGGTAGAGACAGGATTTGAACTGAAGTGAGTCTTCACCACTCTTGACCGCTTTTCGGTGCGGAAAAAACTTGTTCCGCTTTATTGCACTTGATCTTTGGTAGCACTTAGTCCCATTGCTCCCTCTTTTCCAATTCTGACTGCACTGTTGTCAGCCTCTTACCTTAATCACTCCCTCAATATTGGCTTCACCTGGCTTCTCACAGCCCTCTCTTCTTACTGTCAGTCTCCCAGAATGACCCACCTCTACTTCATTCTGCAGCTTCAACTCAGGGATGTTGCGTCTCATATCAAAGCCGTGATTTAGACAGGGTAGTTAACAATATTGATTGCTTTTTCGGTGCTCACACTGTTAAGCACTGTTTATGTACTGTTTCATTTGAGGCAGGCTCTATTTCTATCCCCAGTTTTTAGATGAGGGAGCAGAAGCCTGTGGAAGTTGATTGGTTACCAAAGGGCACAAAACTAGCAAGGCTGTTGCTGGGCTTTGAGCCTGAGCTGATTGTCTCCAGGTACTGTGACGTTAAGCACAGTACTCTGTCGGCTTCTAACATTTGTAATTGCCTACGGATGTACAAGAGTCATGGTAATCATAAACCTTGTTTTGTAACACACTCTCAACATTTGTCAATGAGCTGTTGTGTTTATTTAAAAAATTTTCCAGTCATTTATTCTCTCTAAAAAAGTTATAATGAATACCATCAGCCAATGCAAGAACAGGAACATGGCTAGTATCTTTTGTCAATCTATATACTTCTTCC
Organism: Pteropus vampyrus; assembly: GCF_000151845.1. Taxonomy (NCBI): domain Eukaryota; kingdom Metazoa; phylum Chordata; class Mammalia; order Chiroptera; family Pteropodidae; genus Pteropus; species Pteropus vampyrus. The sequence goes on along the minus strand of NW_011897016.1, from coordinate 3,183 downwards.
CTTTCCCATCTTCTCCCTTCCCCACGGAGAATCACTTTCTTTAACTTTGCTTTTATAATTTCGTTACTTTATGTATGGGAGTGTTTGGTATTATAAATTGGATTTCTTTTATAGATGACACACTTCAGATTTTCTGTTTGTGTTGGTATTGTTATTTTGTATCTTTCAAACAATTTGTCTATTTCATCTAGTTGTCAGTTTATTGCTTGGTTTTATTATAGTATCATACCTATTTGTAAGCATATTTATACAATGCATGGTATTGTTTTCTTTTTTTTAACTTCTGATAAATAGTGTCATAGTTGATTCCTGTTGTTTGAACATGTCTTGCAAAATTCATATATTGAAATCCTAACCTCCAAAGATGATGGCATTAGGAGATGGGGCTTTGGGGAGGTGCTTAAGCTGTGAGAGAACCTTCATGAAGGAGTTCTCCAGAGAGATCTCTGGCCCTTTCTACCATGTGGGGACACAGTGAAAAGGTGCTGTGAAAGCCCTCACCAGAACTCAGCCATGCTGGCACTTTGATCTTAGTCTTCCCAGCCTCCAA
>NW_011897016.1:0-1388 GCF_000151845.1 Pteropus vampyrus | reverse complement strand
TTTGCAACTTTGAACAAGATTTCTTCACTGCAGAGTTATTATTTTTCCTTTTGTGTACTTTCTTCTCTGGCAGTGAGTCTCAAGTCCAGCCCACACTCAAGGAGAGAAGCACCTACATATATTATTTGGGATCCTCTATCAAAATAATTTGTCTCTTCCTCCACATTATTTATTTATCGACTCAGTTACACATGTAAAGTAGTTCCCCTGGGAAACAGATTTACCAACTAGAGAGTACAGTGTTTATACAGATTTTGGAACTGCAGTTGAGAATCTGCTATGCAGAGAGATGACCTAAGTTTTATGGGGATTTTCCATTGCGCGGATGGTGGACACCCTTAACCCCCATGTTGTTTAAGTGTCAACTGTAGTTATTTTTGCCTTTAGCTTACAGTGTGCAGTCCAAACACCATTCTCCAAAGTTATTTAGGTCAGCTGGTTTTCCTCCACCTCTTTCAGTGAGGTTATGCCATACATTTATAATTCACATAGGTTCATTTGTCACAGTCTGCATTCTATCTTGAAATTCCCTGACATCCTGTGTTTTTGGTTTGGTTTGGTTTAAATTGCACACATTAATATTCATTCACTGATATACAGTTCTGTGGGTTTTGACAAATACGTAGAGGCATGTTGCTGGCACCCTAGTACAACACAATATGGTTTATTACCTACAAATTTCCCTTGGCATCTCCTATATGGTCAGCCACTCTCCCCTTCCTCATTCAGTGGTAACCCTGATCTGTTTTCTGTGACCATAGTTTTACTCTTTCCAGAATGTTATATGAACAGAATCTGTAACCTTTTGAGTCTGGCTTGTTTCACTTGCAAAGTACATTTAATATTCATCCATGCCATTGAGCGAATCTACAACTCATTCTTTCTTGTTGTCGAATAGTTTCACAGTTTACAGATGTACCAGTTTGTTCATTCATTCATCGTCTTGGCCACATGTGATGCTTGGCTATTATGAATAAAACTGCTGTAATAATTCACATACAGATTTTTGTATGAACATAAGATTTCCATTCATTTGCAAAAACATTAGGAATTAGATCACTGGGTTATATGCTACATCTTTTAACTTTTTAGGAAATTATCAAATTGACTTCCAAAGTGACTATACCATTTTGCATTCTCACCAGCAACGAGCGAGAATTCCTCATGATCCATATCTTTACCAGCATTTGGTATTGTCAGTTTTTTTCTTTTGCATTTTTGCCATTTCTAACATATGTAGAGCTTCTGATTTTCATTTCTATAATGAGAAGTGATTGTCATTAGACAATCTAATGTCTAATGATGTGCTCATTTTTCATGTATAACTTCTTTTGTGAATTGTCTATTTAGATCTTCTCATTTTGTTGTTGTTACTGTTTTCTTCTATT
>NW_011897015.1:3165-4639 GCF_000151845.1 Pteropus vampyrus | reverse complement strand
GGACTGTTGCAGGCGGGGCCAGTCTTCTGGCCACAAATCCATGGAGACGATGGATGCTGGGATGGCACGTTGGTGACGGTCGTGTCAGGCGGGATTCTCATCTCTTTTAGAGATAAGAAAACTGAGGTTTTGTGAGCGGACTGAGCTCACTGCAGTGGTAGGTGGTGAAGCCAGGGTTCGATCCTGGGTCTGTCCCACTCCAGAATCCATCCTCGTCCCATCCTCTCGACCGTGCGTGTGGTCCAGATAGGACAGCTCTCGCCCTGCTATTCCACAGTCGCTCAGAGCAGGACTTAGCACTCGGATGAATCTGCAGAACGAATCTAGCTTCACGGCATGTTGGCGAGAAGCGGAGCTTTTACTGAAGATTTCCTGGGGCCCAACGAAGACATTCTGGGCAAATTTTTCTTGAAGTCCTTTTTGACATCTCTCTTCCTCTCCCTCACGCTTTTCTCTCGACTCCACTTTCAGGGTTGGCTCATTTCTTTCCCCCGTTTTCCTTTGGACCCCCCCGGTGCCGAGCCCCTCAGCAGATGGCCCACGGCCAAAAGCAAGGACTGCATCAGCCAGAGCCAGACAGGTGGGCCGGAGTCGCACGTAGGTAGCAAGGAAGGCCAGCTTTCAGAAAACGTTTGTTATCGTCCCTCAACTGTTCCTCTCGCCCCATCTTAAATCTGGTTCTCTTCCAGAATTCTCCATCTCATTCTGCCCCGTTGTGGTGGTCGCAGTCCTAGGAGTGACCCTTCTCTTCCATTTCTCTGCCTCTCCAGGCGACCCGAGGTCCCGTAGTTCCCCCGGCAGTGCCTTGTAGCAGTCTCCTCCCCTCACCCCGCTGGCATCCCTGCAGCTTAAACCCTCTCTTTTAACTTTTTTTTTTTTTCCCACGCTCTCCCACATGATGAAATCACATAGAGAAAAAAATCCTGTTTTTTGAAACAGCATAGTCCTCTGTTCTCGTGGAGGACAGCAACTCCGTTGGGTGACTACTTTGATAAGCCACTTGGGGACACGAGGAGTGAGTGCAGGTGCTGCTTGAATGGCCACCAGAGGAGGTCGGCTCAGTTGCTGCAGAGACCGGCTTGGCCGCCCCGTGCACGCTGGCCGGGATGGGTGAGCAACCGCTTGCAACAGTGGGTCCTCAGGGAACCAGGGCCCGGGCTTGCTGGGTGCCAAGTGTTGCATTCTGAGCACATGACAATACAGTGGGCCTAATGGGTAAAGCTGTTACAGATGATGTAATTAATACAGCAGACCGCTGTTTCATTACAAGGGCTGTGGGCTCCTGTCAGCTTCTTGTTTCTGGTGTTTGGGTGGCTAATGCACTATGTGAGGATTCAGAGGCATTTAATAAGATGATCAAATGCCACGCTGAATTAATGTTTACAGCTTCTTGGCGCGGGCTCTCTAAATCTCGAAGTGCTCAGAACTGAAAACAATGACTTTGTCTTGATCCAACTTCTCTCTCGAATCAGCC
>NW_011897015.1:0-450 GCF_000151845.1 Pteropus vampyrus | reverse complement strand
TCCCAGTTCACTGCAATGGAGGGGCCTGGGGTGCCAGCGGCTGTGTCAGACCCGGAAGGGCTCAGCAGGAAAAACCTTCCTGGCAATACAGGGACGGAGGAGACGGGGTGGGGCAGGAGGGCGTGCCAGGTTAGATGTGGCTGTGGGCAGGGCCACATGCCAAGGCCTCCAGTTCTGTAAAACACCCCAGTGGTGTGATAATGGTTTTCCTGCACATGCAGTTGGTTGGGATTTGGGTAGAGTGTGGATGCTGTGGCACTTTGGAGGCGCATAGGACAAGCCGACGATATTTGGTTTATGCCTCAATTAGAAAGATCTTAGGAGACGAGAAGTCTTATCCCTAAGATGCCTGTCACAGTAACAACCCAGGGGGGCTCAGCTGTTTCAGACTCATGGACACACATATGCACACTCACGCACACATTTTAAATAATGTGATCGGCTTATGTC
>NW_011897014.1:1570-2992 GCF_000151845.1 Pteropus vampyrus | reverse complement strand
GAGGCTCGGTGCTGCGGGGCTGTCGGGTAGAGTAGGGCCCCCCCAGAAGACAGGATAGAGGGGGGAGAACTTGGGGGGCAGACAACCACGGGGGACGAGGCCAGAAGAGTGTCGGGCTGCGGGCACAGCCTCCGCAAAGGCCCTGTGGTAGGAACCATGCCACCCACCTCGTTCCAGCCACCGTGGTCGGAACGAGGGGCCGGGGGGCCTGGGGAGGGGAGGGGAGGCCAGAGAGGCGGGCAGCGGCCCGACCCCACAGGCCCTGTCGGCCAGGCTCGGGAGGTCTGTCCTTCAACAGCCACTTACTGCCCTGAGCAAAGACACAGACTGATTGGGTTTGCATTTCAATGACAGACACTGAGTGCTGGGCCGTGGGGGGGCGGGGGGCCGTGGAGCGCTTGGGGGCACCCACTAGGAGACCCACCTGGCAGACGAGAGAGGCTGGCGCCATGGACGGGGCGGTGGCACGGGGCATGGAGAGAAGAGATAGATTCAGGCCACACCGACGAGGCGCACCTGGATGTGGAGGAGGCTTCCCACGGTGCCGGGGCGGACGGCGGCACGCCGCGTCACTGTCTTCGATGTGTCACGGTCCTCGCCGCTCCTGACTTGGGTTTTGAAGCCGTATCTCAGCCCCACCGCCAGGGGCTTCTGTGCCCTCAACGGTGTGCGTTTGGTCCATTCCCCCTGGAACATTGTTTTTCCTGACGGAATTGCTAGAAGCTGACTCAACTGTCCCGCCCTCTCGGCCCAGCGGGAGCCTGGCACCTGTCACCAGCTGTGGGCTAGCCGTGATCTGAGGGAGCTTTAAAAGACCAGACGGCCCTCCGCACCCGTACCCCTGTGCCGTGCACCCCTGCCGTCGTCGGGGGTGGCCTTCTCTCCTGGGGCTGACTAGGGAGCCCCTCTTTTGGGTGGGGAGGCGCGCGTACAGCCCGTGGGCTCCGGGGAGCTCGCCTGCCTGTGACCCTGAGTGCGGGTCGGGGGTGGCAGTGGCTGCCGTCCCCTCCCTGGATCCGGGGTGACGGCCGCACCCCTCTCGGCAGGTGGCCGGCCTTTTCCACGACCCCAGCATCGGCAACCCCATCCACATCACCATCGTGCGGCTCATCCTGCTGGAAGACGAGGAGGTGAGCGGTCTCGTGCCCACGCCACCCCCCGGTGGTGTCGGCTGCCGGAGCCCCCTGCCCCCTGACTCCCGCCGCCCCGTGTGCGAGGCAGAGTGAGGGCCTCTGTGGCCCCGGCAGTGTCCTCTGTCACCCCCGGTCGCTGCTGATCTTTCCTCAGGTCCTCTCAGGAGATGCCTGCAGGTGCAAGGGGTGGCCAAGCTGGACACTGGACTGGGGCTCGCAGGCTGGCCGTCGCCCCCGCACTGCCCCTCCAGGCGCCCGTCTCCTGCCTCTGTCTGGGGAACTGGGCCCG
>NW_011897014.1:0-310 GCF_000151845.1 Pteropus vampyrus | reverse complement strand
TCTCCACGTGGCCCATGTCCTCGGCCCCCTGTGCCGGGCTGCTTACCTGGTGAATATGGCAGCGTCCGACAGTCACTGGAGCCCGTGACAGCAGACCCCCCGAGTCCCGCTGGCCAGGGCGTCGCTGTTGTCACTCTGACGCTCTGGGTTCCCTTGGCGATGGCCACACAGGCAGGGCCTTGAAAAGCCGCCTGTGGCCGTAGGCGGAACACTCGGCGCCAAGTCGGCCGTTTCCTGGCTGTGCCCTTGGCCAGTTCCGCAGCCTGTCTGAGCCTCCCCAGGAGTGACAGTGCCCCACTGGGCCGTTCTG
>NW_011897013.1:3624-6126 GCF_000151845.1 Pteropus vampyrus | reverse complement strand
ACCATGGCTCCAAAAAGGATTCTATTTTGGCCAGCGAATACTTCCAAAAAAACATTTCTAGCCATCCATGGGAAAGGAGTGAGTGCCCCCTGGTGAAAATGTGGGAAACGTTTCCATATGTTATTTCTGGCTGGCAAGAAGGTGCAGATGTCTTCATAATAAAAATATACTTGCTATGAGTGCTCGTCTCCTTGAGAAGAACTGGCACCGTTCAGAGCACTAGATCTGCAGTGTGGGAAAGACACACAAAGAGAAGAGGAAAGCCAGAGCGATCACCAGTCCGCGGTGGCGAGGGCGGGCACTGAAGCTGCACCGGCTGGGGACCACGGGTGACTTCTCTTTTATTTTTCATACCTGCGTTGGATGGCCTCTTTCTGTCGCCTCCAAACCCACTCCCTCCCTGCTCTTTGCCCTGGGAGGCTGACTTTTAGGAACTGTATTATACATTCCCTCGCCCTCTGCCTTCTAGATGGGTTCAACCAAGGGAAGACACCACAAGCAGGTGATCGGGAGATGGGGGGAGAGTGACATTGGGGTATTTATACCCAGGGCTGGCTCCTTGCCAGTCAAGCTTGGAAGGGATCGTACCCCTCAGCCTACAGCCTTGTCTCCGTCGAACTGCTCTCTCCAACAACTTACAGCTCTCTCTAGGGGCTGGTGAACCCTCCCTCCCGAAGCTTCTGCAGGCCTAGGGATAGTGATGGCTCCTCCCTATTGCTGGCTCGGGGTGCTTCGCCATCCTTTGGCAGGGTTCCCTTAATCCTACCCACTCCTTTGTAAGAAATCCACGCAGTTAATACACCTTCTTAGCCTTGCCCATGCGTACTCTAATACAGTACTTTTCCTCATATTTCAAAATCTCTACGATAGGCATCTATCACCATGCAACTCCAGAGATGCCTACCTACGGTTTCTGGGAGTCCCACATTCCAACCCCACCAGTTCTGACCACTTGGACTGGGGTGAAGCCAGAGGAATCACAACCTGAGACCCTTGGTTGCCGGGTCTCACTTCACCACCCCACACTCCAGTGGTCTACATAGGCCAATGCCACCTTCCTAATGCAAGCTGCTGGCTTCAACTGCATCTCTACATTTTAGAACGGGAAAAAGAAAGTCTCTGTTTACGTTCAGACTTCATCCATCTCACCAGGAGTGAAGCAGAACGAGGTGTTCTGACAGGAGGAAACTAAAAGATTAAACAAGCAACAGACTGGTTCTATAGGTCTAGAGTTGGCAAGACAGGGCACTCTGCAAACTGCAATAATAGAAGGACAGACCCAGCGGACTCTGCCCAGGGCTCTGTTTTTGACGTAGTTGGACCTTGCCAGTTACACTCATCCTCCAAACATCCTTACTTCCTTCCTCGAATCCTTCCTTTGCCTAAACATTTTTTGATCCTATGAATGGCAATAATGAGGATGGAGTATGAATTTAGGCCCCAAAGCTGGTCTCAACTCCCAGATCCACTCCCCTCTTACTATATGACAAGGAGCAATTTTACTTAACCTTTCTCTGAGACCGACAGTCTTCGGCTATCAAATAGAGATCACACTTTAGCATAGGGTGGTCATAAACGTAAACGAAATCACATGTATGGGGTACACCATTCCAACACGGTGTTGGCACTCAATGTAATAGGATTTTTCCTCTTCCTTTCTACTTACTGAGATGTTGTAGGGTTCCACATCTTCGCAGAAATTCAACGATTAGATTGTCATCAAGAAAACTGCTGAGGACTAACACAGAGATTGAACTTTTATACATCAGGATGGTTTTTCCTGCTCCCTTTCACATCTGCCCAGAATTGAGTACATTAGGGAAAATAAAATAAATGATAAGAGTAAATTATTGAGGACTCATAATTATTGAAGACTCATGAATTATTAAGGACACAACAGACACTGTGCTGGGACTTTTTAAAATTCTGTTTGTCAAAGATATAAATGTACTTATTTAAAGAGGCCAAGAGTTATACGAGTTTATACAAAACTCAGCAACTCCCCAGTTCTGTCTTCCCAGAGGCCACTACTTTCGACCATTTAAAGAGATTACTTGGGTATTTACTGTCACATCTCTAAACAACATACTTATGATCACATCTTTATTTTTAGTTTTAGACATTATCTATGGACCTCCTTCTATAAATCATGACAATTCAGCTTTTGCTAATTCCTCTACCTCTCCCACACCTTTTCTTGTACAATTTTCATTCTCCCAACTTCCCTATAACTATTTTGTAATTTTGTTCAATCAATATGCAGTGTTGACATTTTGATTATGTAAACGCTCTTCACAGTTGAGTCATGAGCAAACAAATGATTATTCTTCTTTCCTATACAAATTTTAGTTTCCCTAGGGATAATCCTTGTTTTCTTATTTGTTTTGTTTTGTTTCTGTAAACTTATCACTAATTCAACTTCAAACTCTGTCTTTTGTCTAAATCTCTTATCAAAATATTTAGACGATGAAATAATCTATCAATTTCCTATTCTTGGAGAAA
>NW_011897013.1:0-674 GCF_000151845.1 Pteropus vampyrus | reverse complement strand
TCCCTCTCAGAATGGAAATTCAACAGGCAAATCAGGTTTGATTATGGAAAAATATTTTTACATTTTCCATGCATCAGAGTTTGTGGACCATATTCATGCTTGGTTGATGGTGTAGACAGCAAGTACTTTAGTCTGAAAGCCTTTCTTCCTTCCTTCCTTCCTTCCTTCCTTCTTTCCTTCCTTCCTTCCCTCCTTCCTTCCTTTCTTTTCCTGTCCTTTCCTTTCTTTTCTTTTTTTCTTATTTTTACAAAAGAGACTTTTGGATCATTCGTAGATTAGATCTAGGCTGAAAGAGTGACCTGAGGTGCCTAGAATTTTCCCAAGGACTGAAGAAACTAATATCTATTATGGAAAGAGGGAAAAAAGGTGTAGATGTGTCCTTTAACCTAGCAGTCTCTAATCTTTGTGGCACCAGGGACCATCAGAGAACTATATAGGTGTTTTGCTTTACCTAGAAAATGATAGTGAGTTTGGGAGAGGTTTTCTATTTTTTGCTGCATGCAAAACACTTTTGAAAATGAAGTTTAAATTTGTCTATTAGGGTAGCTATTTGGATGTACCTTCACATTGATTCAATTTGGAAAGAATCTTTATAAAATAAAAGGGGCTTCTAAAATACCAAGTATTGGCAAAGACGTGGAGAAGCCCAGACTCTCTTACATGTGGAAGGAGTA
>NW_011897012.1:2995-3378 GCF_000151845.1 Pteropus vampyrus | reverse complement strand
AATAAAGAATGGTAAGAACTACATTCCTATCAATAAGTACCTTAAATGGAAAAGAATTAAGATAGAGTGGCTAAAAGGATAAGAAAACAAGATCCCTACATATGAAAAAAGAAGGGAATGGAAAAAGATATTGCTTTAAGGAACCTAGAATGTATTTAAGTCTGAGAAAGATAAACACTGTATGATTTCACTTAGATGTGAAACCTAAGGAATAAAAAGAACAAACTAATCAAAAACAGACTCACAAATATAGTGGACAATTTGGTGACGAACAGAGGGGAGGAGGGTTGGGGGGCTGGTAGAATGGGGTGAAGGGTTAAAGAAGTACAAATTAATAGCTGATGGATGGTCACGGGGTTGGGGAGCACAGCATAGGGAATGTA
>NW_011897012.1:0-1588 GCF_000151845.1 Pteropus vampyrus | reverse complement strand
TGACTTGTCTACCACTCAGTGAGCCAAGGCTGTACCATCCCAAACAAAGTCTAGATGTTAACCTTGGCGGGAGTGGGGGTGGAGTTCTTCCTGAGGTGCAACATTTCAGCTCTAGAAGCAATGGCTGCTCTTTATATCTGCTATTTCTATAGAGTCCTTTTCAATTATCATTAGTTAATCCATCATTACTTCAATACTCTCTTAAATCTATTTTTTTTTCTGTTTATTAAACTTCCCTGTTCAAATTACTGCGTGCTTTCTGCCTCCTGATGGGCCTTTGACTATTACACACACCAAAAGTAACATAAGACTTAATTTAAAGGTCAAGTACAGTAATAAAAGATGATAATACAAAGTATTCCCCAAGGTATAGGAGGAATAATAGTGCTACACCAAAGACTGAAAGTATAAATAAAATGTTTCATGGATCTTTGGGTTAGATCTCTAATGAGAGAGGGAATTGTTTTTTCAGATAGGTAACAGGGATAAATTTCTGGGAATGGCTTTATCAAAGAAATTGTCCTTATCTTGTTAGAAAATCAGTGAGAAGGAACAGAGGATTGGCAGAGCAAATGTAGGAGATTAATTAGGCTAGGAATATATGGTGGGATCAGTTACAAAGAATCTGTCAATGTGATGCCAAGGATTTTGCACATATCACATAGATACTGGTGAGCTAAACAGATTTTCACCAAAGAATGTCTGCTTCGTTTAGAAACCCAGTTTGATATAAGTAACTTTATCTCAGAAGCCCTGAAATACGATATGCTTTCTTGCCTGCTCCTTAAACAAAATCATATGCGCCCATCTTGAAAAGTGTGTATATATATCCATCATAATGAATAACTATGAAGAGAAGTCTAAGAAGCCTGCATGGATATAAATATGTATTCAAAACAAGAACAACATCTAAAAGCATTTGTCAAATGCCAGACACTAAGAGCATTATTCATATTGTGAATAATACAATTCTTGCATCTTTCTAAAATATAAAAATGGTGAACTAGGAAATGTATTTTTATTTAATTTCCTTCACATGTCCCTATTTAATCATCAGTTATAGTTTGAGAACTTGAGGGTGCAAGGTTTATCTTTTCAAAAAAGAACCTAATGTAAAGTGAAAGGTATATACACATATCTAAAAAAAAAAAAAAAAAAAAGTGCACCTTAGTCAATGTTTAAAGAAACTGACTTTAATCCTGGACATTATCAAAGTCATAAAATGACATAAAATGGATATTCCACCGGGTTTAGATAATGCATTCTTTTCCCGTTTTGTTAAGCTCTGAGCGAGGCTGAACTGTCAGGCACCTGTCAAGCAGAAGGAAACTTGAAGTAACACCTTCGAGAAGCAGCAAATTAAGTATATGTCAACGAGTTGTTGCACTGAATGGGAATGTCAAACATGCCAGAATTATAGACACTTTCTGTATCAGGTTGCAAGATTACTTATAAAGACTTATATACCTGCACAACATAAATCAAGTTTTCATTCATCCGATGCTAGTGATCTTATCATCACTATATATAATTCTATCTGGATAAGAAAACAAAAATCACCACTTGAAGTTGTCTCAGTAAAATAGAG
>NW_011897011.1:3398-5890 GCF_000151845.1 Pteropus vampyrus | reverse complement strand
GGTCGGTAGGCAGCTGGTGGGCTCTGAGCTTGTGTCTTTTCAGTCTCTTCTTGAGATAGGGATTGTATCCGAAAAGTTAGGAGGGAGGGTAGGGAGAGAGGATGAGTCCATGACCTGGCTCACAGGGGAAATAGGTACGAACCGAAAAAGAGGAGGAGGCAGAGGGAAAACACCAGTGAAAGCCAAAGGAGAAAATGCACAAAAAGGAGGCAGAAATGCTCTGCTCTAAATATGGAGAAATGTGTTTTCTCCGTTTGTCCCAACACACACGCATTCCTCATGCTTGGCATCTCTCCTCCTTGCTGTCCGGGGCCTGCTTCGGGCCTAAACTTGGCATAATGGAAAGGGGCTTTTGCTAAGGTGCCTCTGGGAAGAGGAAGAGACAGGGTCTTTCCACATGTGTCAGCCTGGGGACACATGGGAAGGGTGCTAAGGGAGGCCCATCCACAATGCAGGATGCTGGGAGGGAGGGTAAACAAGGTCAAGTGTCCTTCCGGGGAAGAGAGGAGGGAGAGCAGGTTCAAGGGAGGTATTTGCTCCCTGCTGAGAAGAGGGGGCCTGTGGGGCACCCAGAAAGCCTAAATAGAAAGACCCAGCTCCTGAAAAGAACTAGAGAGGAAGAAAACAAACTGAAGGAGATACCCAAGTACCTTGTCTGAGAACCCCTTTTGCATGAGAAGTTACTATCAAACCTGAGCTAAGTGTCTCTAATATTTTCTTCAGGACTTTGTGTATGAGACTGGACTATAGTTAAGTTATTTAATAATGGACTCTAACCCTTCTCTCTTCCACTAAGTGGGATGTGAGGTCAAGGCTGCTTCTTGCTCTCCACCAGATCTTCGAGACTTGTGCTTCAAACAAAATAAGATCTCAGTAAGTCATTGTTAACTGAAAGAGTGTAAGAATAAATGAATAGGTCAGTCATCTGTGTACTTCCAGCCAGCTCCTGCACACAGTAGGTCCATCGTTGGTAGTTTGTCATTGATAAATGGATGAATGACTGACTGACCTCATAGGAGCCCAGATTTGGTGGCTGCAAGGCTAGCCATAAGCGGAAAGATGTTGCATACAGTCTCGCCTGGGTTGAACCACCGGTGGGAACTTTGCTCAAATACAGGATGTGGGCTGAAAGGTTCTCATCTACCTGTTTTCAAGGGAGGGGGTTGGGCACTGAACGTGCCTCTGATTCGTTAGTGGAGTCCATGCAGGGGCTGCCAAATCTGCTGAACTGTGAGCTGGGGGAGGAAGGAGGAAAAGGGAAATAGAAGCAGCAGCCAGAGATGAAAGGGAAGCTGTCAGGGGCTCATGCTGTAGAAGGTAGGGCCAGGATCCCGGAGCGGGCCTGAGATCATCGTATATTAGTTACCCATGAACCTGTTCCCAACTCTCCACAGATGGAGGCCAGGGAAAGTCTTTACAGAATGGGAATAATAATGGGATTGTTTGTAGGGATGGAATATGATCATGCATGTGAAGCACTTAGCAGAGTGCCTGCATTAGAATGGATAGCTAATATTATATTCCAATACTTTTTAGATATTCATTTCAATTTTATGTCACATTGGTGAAGGAGGAAGCTGGAGAGTTGTGAGGAGCCAAAACTCGTGGTATCAGGGTAAGCTTCCTGTGGCATCATCACTTCCTGCCTGACCTCGTGGCCCTGGCTACAGAGAACCCGGACTCTATATGTTGCTAAAGACCAGCGGTCGTTCCCTATGTGACAGGTTAGGTTCTCCAGAAACGGATGTGGAGTCAGAGATTGAGCCCAAGTTGTTTATCAGGACTCATCACCTGTGAAAAGAAGGGAGAGGGACAGGACTGGGCAGAGAGAGAAGCCGAGACACGATCTAGTCCCAACAAAGCTTCGCCAACCTGGCGGGAGCTCTAGAACAAGTGGTGTCCGTCAGAATCGCCTCGCTTCACATTAAAATGCCTGGGCCTGTACTCCCGCCTCATTTAGTCCCTAGACCGTGGGGGAAGGGGATATCTCCGTTTGAGGCAGACCCTGGGAGAAACAGCACCAGGAGGGTGGTTGCCAACTCGCTCTGCAGCTGGGCAGCAAGTTCCCAGAATGAATGCTCCAGGAGAAAGGAGCCTTTTACTTGTGACCCTCAGCCCCTCATGACCCACACACAGAGGCAGATGTTTACTACTCGAATTATTTTTTGATGACTCTCATTTGCTGAGTGTTGCTGTTCACAACATAATTTCACAGACACAGTCTCATCTTGTTGCATGTTGGTGTGAGGGGTCTTCGGGGGGGAATCTGCAACAAATTTCAAAGTGGGGAGAATGAGAAAGCTCATCCCGCTGACTCGTGATGCAGTGGGTCTCACTCTTCCTAGATCCGATACACTTGGGCCAGCTAGTATGAAAGAGGATCTGGGGATGCATCGGAGGGGGGCTGGCTGAAGACGTTTGTACTCTGAGTGTGTCAAAGGTGAACTGAGGGAGAGAGAGTGCTCAGAGGGGCTAAGCTGGGGTGGAGCTGG
>NW_011897011.1:0-758 GCF_000151845.1 Pteropus vampyrus | reverse complement strand
TCTGTAGCACCCAGCCTTGCACCTGGGACAGGGGACATTCAAGATATGACAGCTGCATTCAAGACATGTTGGAGTAAAATGTAAAGTAAGTAGAGAAGTGGAGAATGATGCAGTGGGCTGTGGCCCTTTTTGTCTCTTAGAAGAGTCTCATTGGGACATCCCTTGAGGCTGAGACTGGCCCTTATCCTCTAGTAGGTGTGTAATTCCCAGAGTGTCAGCTCCCTAGGGCACTGGGTTTGTGACTATTCAGCAGAGTCCGGTTTGGGAAGAGATGCCAACCTGGCCCACATAATAAACAGACACGTGGGCGCCTGTATGAGTGTTCATATGCACACATATACACACCAATGTGCATCCGTCTCTTTAAATGTGACCAAGACATAGGTCGGAATGGTATTCTCTGCAGGAGCCGAAGGGAAGGAGAAGAGAGCCATCTCTGAGAACCCAGTGGGCAGCCATGGTCCTGAGGGTGATTTTGTTCCTGCCCCCAGCCTCTCTACCCAGCCACCTTTCTCTCTTCCCTCCAGGTCCCTGTACACGGTGACCTTCCCCCTTTCTTCACATGCTCATCTTTCAAAGCCTTTCATCATTTCCTTGGCTTCCCCTACACAGTGGCCATGATCCCTGAGCAGACAGCCCTCTGTCTAACAAGGTTGTTCAGCACAGCTCTTTCCTGGGCTGGGCAAGGGTGAGGGAGAGGAAGGGAATTGTGGGAACATGTAACATACCTTCTTGGGCTTTGTTATGAGGGTGAACAC
>NW_011897010.1:3632-4896 GCF_000151845.1 Pteropus vampyrus | reverse complement strand
AGTCACTATTCGGCCTGAAATTTAAAGAAATTCCTGAAGAGAAAAACAATACTTTCCAGGAGTTTAATGTCATTTATCACAATAGTGATTAGCAAAACATCTGTGGAAAACTATTATTATTTTATACTCTCAAAGAATCAGGAACAAAAAGATACGTATGCATACACTTCACACAGTTTCACTGCTAAATGCTTACTGTAACACTGTAAACTAGCAAATAAGTGTCCATGATATATAGGCTTTCTTTTTCTGTTTTTTTCTTTAACCATTAAGATAATTCACCAATATCTCTACACTCTCAGGTAACTAACTGTCCTAACTAGGCTAATGAATAGAGTTAAGGCTTGAAAGTTAACTTATAAACAAGACATATCAAAAATTGAGTCCTATGCTTTTCTATGTGGTCTAACTTGACATATCTCTAGTCATAGGGATGCTACGTGAAAGAAGATGAAAGAACCAATGTTTTGCTAGTTCTTACAAAAGGTTTCTTATTAATTAAGCTTTCTTCTCAATACAGAAATTGATTTTATATACTTAACTAACTGCCTTGGCTCAAACAATTCAATTCAGAGAAAAGATACAGACTAAAGACAGGGAAAAGTTAAAAATTCCTTTTGCGCTCACTTGGCCTTACTAATTGCACATCCATTCGACTGCTGTGAGGAGAGTAAGCTGCTCATTCTTTAGACGTTCTCTCATTAGCTCTAAAAGTGGCTGCGCATGAGCACTGCAGACCTCTATTTTGCGTACTGAAATAATAAATTACACATACGTGTATTACAGACAAGGAATCGCCATCTTTGTTATACACAGGAAACACAAATCAATACTTGGGCAAAGGATATGAAGGGATATTGCATCCGGTATAGGCAGAATTAGTCCATCAGTCCAGTTCTTAGTGGACTGTATGGGGCAATATTCATTCTTTTGTTTGCTTCATTCCTTCATCACTCATGTAACTCGTCTGATCACTTTGGAAAAGATCAAGAAATGCATGTATCCAAAAGTAATATTTAAATTAGTGCTTAAAGGATGAATGAATGATCTCTGAAATATGCACCTAAAATATGCAGTTAAAACACTGATATATAATTTTTGCCTTTAACACAAAGTGGACGACAGTTAAAATATGATAGACTGTTTTGTCATAAAAGTTTTAATCCTAAGAAACATCACAACTTTTAAAATAGAATTAAAACAATTGTTTTGACGGAAAAATGTGGTTAGAGGATTACTTTTATTTTGTTCTGTTTGTTCGTTT
>NW_011897010.1:0-707 GCF_000151845.1 Pteropus vampyrus | reverse complement strand
GTAGATGCATTTTTGGATATAATTTCAGAAATAAATGAGGAAAATCTTTTCCAAATCATGAAGAGGAAGGTGTTCGAGAAGTAAACTGTCTAATGAGATTGAGTTTCAAAACTGAGTAATTAAAAAAAAAAAAAAATACCAGTGGAATATTAGAGACGAAAAAGGGTCATGTCTAATCGACTATCAAAATTCCAGAATAAAACATAAAGCTGATTATTTGAGATGAGGAAATAGTCTCCTCCTACCCTCCTTCTCTACACTGCTGGCAGAAAAAAAAAAAAAGGCATGGTAAGACTCAGTGAAAGTTTACTAAGAACATTGCATTTTTACATTCTTTCCTATTTTTTATTTGTTTATATGGTTTGCCAGGCTAATGGATAGAAATTGTACTTTATAATTAATTTATTATTAGCAAGACTTTAGACAAAGTATCTATCTTATAAGGTATCACTGAGGACAAGACAGGGAAATGGGATGCAGTTATAGCTTAGTCACCTAAAGAATATTAATTAATTAATGTGGGATGTAAACCTAAAAGCAACAAATGAACAGGACAAACAAACAGAGACTCATGGACACGGACAATGGACTAGTGGTTACCAGAGGGTAGGAGGGAGCAGGGAGGGGGAGCTAGACGGGGGAAAGAATTTAAATCATTTCTTCAATGAAAAAATTAATTAATTAATTAAAAGAATATTAAGTAATAG
>NW_011897009.1:350-1445 GCF_000151845.1 Pteropus vampyrus | reverse complement strand
ATTTAATGACAAAACTGTTTTTTTTTCCTTTTGTCACCTAATCATCCTATTTCAGTTCCATATTTCCCCAAGTTTCAATTATCTTTTCTCTATATGATTTACATCATTTAGGAAATGTAAACAAGAGTAGTTTAAAAATAAACTACTGCAGTGCGTGTGTGTGTGTGTGTGTGTGTGTGTGTGTGTGTGTGTGTGTACATGTTTGTGTTTAAGAAAAGAGGCATCAGCAAAAACATACAGTGGAGAAAGGAAAATCTCTTCAATAAATGGTGCTGGGAAAACTGGAAAGCTACCTGCAAAAGAATGAAACTAGACTGTTGTCGATCATCACACACCAAAATTAACTCAAAATGGATTAAGGACCTGAATATAAGACCTGAAACAATAAATTGCATAGAAGAAAACATAAGAACTAAACTCAGGGACCTTGGACTTAAAGAGAATTTTATAAATTTGACCTCAAAGGCAAAGGAAGTAAAAGCAAAAATTAATGAATGTGATGCCATCAAACTAAAATGCTTTTGCACAGCCAAAGAAAGTAAAAAGACAACCATCCAAATGAGAAAATATATTTGCAAGCAATGCCTCCGATAAGGGCCTAATATCTAAAGTATACAAAGAATTCACACAACTCAATAACAACAAAAAAACACATGATCCAATCAAAACATGGGCATAGGACCTGAACAGATACTTCTTCCTAGAGGACATACAAATGGCCAACAAATATTTGAAAATATGCTCAACATCACTAGCTATTAGGGAAATGCAAATCAAAACCACAATGAGATACCATCTCACACTTGTTAGGATAGCTATAATCAACAGGACAAGTAATAACAAATGCTGGAGAGCTTGCAGAGAAAAAGGAACCCTCATACACTGCTGGTGGGACTGCAAATTGGTACACCCACTATGGAAAACAGTATGGAGGTTCCTCAAAAAACTAAGAATTAATCTATGATCCAGCAATCCCTCTACTGGGTATTTACCCCAAAGACTTGAAAACTCATATACGAAAAGATATTTGCACACCAATGATCATAGCAGAATTATTCACAGTGGCCAGAACATGGATGCAACCGAAATGTCCTA
>NW_011897009.1:0-300 GCF_000151845.1 Pteropus vampyrus | reverse complement strand
GATAGATGATTGGCTAAAAAAGCTATGGTACATATATACAGTGGAATATTACTCAGCCATAAGAAGAGATGAAATACTGCCATTTGCGACATAGACGGACCTCAAGATAATCATGCTAAGCAAAATAAGCCAGACAGAAAAAGTTGAAAATCACATGATATCACTTATATATGGGATATAAACCTAAAACAACAAACAAACAGGACAAAAAGACAGAGACTCATAGACATGAACAATAGGCTAGTGGTTACCAGAGGATAGGGGGGAGGAGGGAAGAGGGAAGTAGATGGGGTAAACAGG
>NW_011897008.1:4757-5108 GCF_000151845.1 Pteropus vampyrus | reverse complement strand
TAGGTAGAAAGTGTAGGGACAGGAGGCGACGGTGAAGTACACCATGGCTAACGAAATCGATCTGATCGCACGTTGGACTTTGGAGAAAACACCATGTCCCCACTTTAAGTTCGCAGCGGCGGCTTCGGAACTGAACATGGTGAGAAGCGAGCAGGGCCCAGCAGCTGAAAACGACGGCCTCTGCCGGCGCCGGGAGAGCAGACCCCGGAGGGCGACCGGCCGGCGACACCGGGACGCTGGCGGGGCGGGGGGCCCTGCGCGCGCGCCCCCGGGCCTGCGAGCATCACGCCGGCGTTTCGCTGTGGTCCCAGCTTCTATTTGGCTGCCCGAAGTCCTACTCCACAAACCCGG
>NW_011897008.1:0-1637 GCF_000151845.1 Pteropus vampyrus | reverse complement strand
GTTAGAAAGGGTGTTCTTACTTTGTCCCTGACTTTATCTGACATGAAGAATTACACCATCTTGACCTTGGTAGGTAGCCAGACCATCCTCAACTCGCTAGTCAGGATGGCTGTAAGTACTAAAGTTGCTCTAGAATTCCTCCTAGCCGGCCAAGGTGGAGTCTGTGCAATATTCTAATATTCCCTGCTGTGCCTGGATTAATATCTCAGGCCAAGTGGAAATGTCGATTACAAAAACTTAAGGAGAAAGCTCCCTGTATTTATTTCTAAGGTATACCCCAGTGGGATCTGCTCAGTTGGGCTTGAGACCCTAGGGACACAAGGTCCCCAGGATTGAGGTCAATCCTGCAAGTTGGCTTCATCCTGATATTTGATAATCATGTTGATAGTCTTAAGTAAGGGCTGTTTAAAATGCATTGAACAGATGTGGATTCAGCTTCCATTGGTCACATTTATCAGAGCGGTTGACACGGTAGTGTACTTCTGGGAAAATTCTTCAGAAGTTAATATAGAGACAGTGATACCTGAATCTCTCACATTTCCGCATATCTTGGATGCAGAAGTACTAACTGGCCTTTGTTCTGGAACAAAAAGCAATCATGCTTACTGTCCAGTATAATAAACACAGGCTCTCTTTCTAGGGCAAGGGTCATTGTACTCATTATAAAAGACTTGAGGTTCCTAAGCTCAGATTCTTCTTTAGTATGTGTGCAAGCATCCGTCTGGGCACATCTGCAATATCCTCATGGGACATGGGGATCAGGGGAACTGGTGCAGATATGCAGATGTTCACGCTTCTTGCTCTGCTGTAATAAATTTGTCTCTGACCCAAGAGTCTCATATCTGTTTCCAGGATCCATGAAACTATGGCAGACTAACTTGTTAGCTTACAACTAGGGTAAAATCTGCACAGTACTTGACAGACTTCCAATCCAGGGTGATTTTTAGTATTACAAAGTAATGTTTTGAGTATACTAAGATTTGTACAATGCATATTAATTTTACTACATTTTAGCTCCTTAAAGAATAATGTCAGCTTTTCCGTTTTATAAAAAACTAAAAAGCATGTAAAATATTTTAGTCATTTTCCAAGTTTCTATCATTTTAAACTCAAAAATTCAAGTTAATTCAAGGAAGTTAACTCTCTAAATGTTAATATTTAAAAGAGCTAGACATGCCCTCGAGTTAGGCTGCTTAGAGACCTCATCACAGAAGGTCCCAGAGAGTGTCTGTGATTCACTAACAAAGATAATAACGTGAGATAAATCTGGCTGGGGGGGGATATTGCGAGCAAAGAGCTATAGAAACGGAAATCTGTAAAAGAAATAATGAGACATTTACTCCCGGAAAAGATAAGATCCTTAGTTGGAGTGAGCAAGCGAAAAAGAAAATAGTGCGAGGCAATGGTTTTCTATGGCATAAACTACAATATTCAATGAAAATTATGATCTCGAAAATTTTAAACAATTTTCTCACTTGTATTAATTGAATTCTATTATTTCTCTAGCACTAAAAATGTTACATCAGATTCACACTCTCAAAATGCTTCGCTTTTCCCACAGGGGTTTGTCAGCCTAGATCCAGAGACAGTTGAGCTTTCAGCAAACGCAAAACCATTTTATTAATATGGAACACCTG
>NW_011897007.1:2769-3340 GCF_000151845.1 Pteropus vampyrus | reverse complement strand
GAGAACGAACTAACAGTTATTAAATAGCCATATCCTTAGACAGCAACACAAATATTCGAGTATCGCAAACGAGCCATTCTAGAATTTACCTGGTCATTTTATCAGAACAGAAGCCTGGTGCAGGCAGGACTGGGTGCATCTGGCTCATCACCCGTCTCCGGGTGGATAAGTCACACTCCACTGCTTTCCATCTGACGGCCCTGCCTGGCCTTTGGTTTGCCTTGGCCCTGCTCCCGTGCCTTTGCCGGGGTGCTCTGCTGGCACGGAGCTTCTTGTGTCCCCAGCTTCTCAGTGCTCCTTTTATTCCTGCGCCTGCCGTGTCCCCATCTGAGTTTCTCGCCAAAGCAGGTTTCACACTGTGTCACACCAGGGTGGTCATTCCCAGGGGACAGCGCTCACCCAGTAACCGCAGTACATTGTTAGCCAGCTGTCCAGTCTAAAATTAAGCTCTCCTCAGACTTAAAATAAGCAGTTCACACTAATAGTATTGACTGCGAGCTAGTCATAACCGTCACTTTATGATTAGCACTGCCGATCTGGATGGAGCAGAGAAAAAAACGTTCTGAGTTTG
>NW_011897007.1:0-1149 GCF_000151845.1 Pteropus vampyrus | reverse complement strand
TTTATATTATATATGTTTCTATAAATCTATATATAAAGATTAGGAGGTAAAAATCTATTTCGAGAATGACCAGATACTACATTAATACATTAAAACAGCAAATGGTAGAATCTCCTCCTTTCCACCTGTCTTTAAAATTGGGACTGATTCCTGTTATGTCATGCAGACGTGGGTATGTCCTGAGAGAGCAGGCTGGCCAGGTGACCCGTTCGCCCTCCCTTTGTCCCTCTCTGAACCTATGCTTCTGGATAAATACAAGGACCGTATAACCTAAACTTCATGCATTAAAGGTTATACATTTCTTTTATTAAAACAAGTTGATAAAATTGTCCATAACCAAAAGCAGGCTTTCCCCCTCGACTACTTTGGCTCAACTACTTCGGGAAATATAACTCCGACATTCCTCTTGGTTCCTTCTTTGAAATTAAAAAATAATCATTATCAAGAAGAATATCTTTTGACCAGTACAAAACACTCAAACTAATTGCGGGAGAAAAACGACGTCCCTGGTATAAATATGCACTGAGAATGTCGGGAAGGCCTGAGGGTTTGATGTGGACTGTAGGATTTCGCGTCCTCCATCGTCCCTGACATGCAGGCACGCAGACATCACTTCTCCGGGGTCAGACGGGGAAGGAACACGAAGCTCTCATTAGTGGAGTCGACTTGCTGACTTTATTGGGAGTCTGCGGGTCTCTTTCCCGGGCCCATGCAACGAGCAGCCTCATCAGAACGTGAGAGGTGAGGCCCAGACGATGAATGAGATTGTGAGTGAGGTGCTTGCTCCAGCTCCTGCCTCGAAACTCACGCTCTCTATACCATCGCCACCCAAATCTGTCCTGTTGATTAATTACACACAGACTCTACAAAACATATGGCACCTCGATGACTAATCTGTGATTACTTTATGTTCCGGGGAAGAGCTGGCGCGTGATGACATCCAGTTGACCAGCTCACCACATCACCCCCAGCGTTTGCGGTGCATTGCTGTAAGCTGATTTCCTCTCCGAGCTATTGCCAGGTAACTGTTTATCCTCCAGATAAAGCTGCCTTCCTGTCTCCTCCAGAAAACTCCCTGATGGTCCCGGGCTCCTTCGGCAAACCTTCCTCAATTAAAACGTGCTGACCAGTCACCTGAGTCCTAGTGAA
>NW_011897006.1:3851-4778 GCF_000151845.1 Pteropus vampyrus | reverse complement strand
TCCGTTCCTCTGGGTATAAGGAGGCTGCGTCTCACATGAGGCTCTTATGACCTGCCTCAGGGGAGAAGGGGTCACGGGAAGAGGTCAGGGGGACCTTCCTGTTTCCCCTACTTTCTCCAAACGCTTCAGCTGAAAATATTCGGCATGCCAAGGTGCCACGTTTTGGCATAGCATTTCCTGGGCCCTGTCACCATCAAAGATGACACAACCAGATCCACTTGGTACAAACAAGAGGAAGACAGTATGAGGACATAAAGAGGAATTGGAAATACACGCGGCCGCGTTTAAACCGTGTGTTTGATGGAGGAAATAGGGAGGAAGTTCGCCTTCCCACTCAGTGTGTTTTCTACCTTTTAATGTTCATTTAGAATGTCACTTCCCATCCCCGTTCTTTTCAGGAAAAATGCAGTGTCCGAAGGGAAGAGCACCGTGAACCCAGAGCCATGAGAAAAATACTGATGAAGGGTTTTTCCAGTTTCCTTTTATTTTTTTTGCCCCAGAAGGAAATTTATTTTTTACTTTTATTTTTTGGAAATTTCTTTCTTCTTTCTTTCTTTCCATCTTTCTTTCCTTCTTTCTTGCTTTCTTTCTTTCCTTCCCTTCCTTCCTTCCTTCCTTCCTTCCTTCCTTCCTTCCTTCCTTCCTTCCTTCCTTCCTTCCTTCCTTCTTTCCTTCCTTTCTTTCCCTTCTTTTCTTTCTTTTCTTTCGTGACATTGGTTAACGAAATCCAGTAAGTTTCAGGTATACAATTCAACAGAAGGGATACGTACATATAGATGTAGATGTAGATGTAGATATAGATATAGATATAGCTAGATGATAGATAGATAGATAGATAGATAGATGATAGATAGGTAGATAGATAGATAATAGATAGATAGGTAGATAGATAGATAAATAGATGAATATATGATAGATGATAGATAG
>NW_011897006.1:0-711 GCF_000151845.1 Pteropus vampyrus | reverse complement strand
GAAAATTCTCTCTTCTTCTTGAAGTTGCTTAGTTTGAGAACTGTACATGTCATCTTGCATTTTAGAGAGAAGACCCACATCTTAAGAAAAAAAAAGATGGCTGGACTACATTCTTTTTTGGAGGTGTTGATTTGCTGATTCAACCTCGCGTCCCTGCTTCCTTTTTCGGGGGCAGCCCGTCCTTATTTTAGTTTTAATCTTTTTAGAATACCTAGGACTCGAATAAACTGTACCATCCTATGTTTACAGTATAATGACTATCATTTCAGTAGGTTCGCATCGTATTTTAATGATTTATATCGGTTAAAAACAAGACAGTAGAGCCAAAATGGAGTTGCTTTGAGGTGAGCTCCACGTCAGCAAACTGAGACTTCCCTTCATCATATTTTCAGTTCTCCCAGAAACGGAGTCTTAAACCAGCCAATCAGGAATGACCTGACAGTGCTAATTAGGTCGCCCGCCAGCTCAGAGCCCTGTTTTCCCTAAAGGAAAAGTAACTCTTCAATAACCGCCTGCTTTTTTTGGGGGGGGGTGCAGTTTAACTCCTTTGTGCTCACTCCCTTCTGCCTTTAAAAGTTGTTTCTTTTGTACAACTCCTCAGAGTTCCCTTCTGTCGGCCAGACTGGATGCTTCCTGATTCGAATCAACTTTTGTTCCAGTAAACTCTGAAGGTTTTTAACATGCCTCAGTGTATCTTTGAATATGTGATGC
>NW_011897005.1:4147-6162 GCF_000151845.1 Pteropus vampyrus | reverse complement strand
GAAATGTGCTCATGCAGAAACACCCTCGATATTGACGAAATCGTCTGCTCCAGCCCAGTGCAGGCGGAGAGCACCGTGCGAGACGAACGTGGCCGTCTATGATCTATAGATCATAGGGTCCGAGTGATTTTACTTTCTTCACAGTATCGCAATGTTACGGAGAGTTTTAAAGGGAAAAACGAAGACAAGGCTGTGAAGAGTGTGTGTTTAACCAAGCCCCTGAGTCAGGGACACCCAGCAAGCTGGCGGTGAGAGCCTCCTGCAGGGGCGACAGCTCTGTCTCCCGTCATCCAGGGGTGTGCCTGGTGTCCCCTGGCCACGGCACTGCTGAATTCTCATGTCTGAGGCCACGGCCACGATAAGGACAAGGAAACTTCTGCTTCCACTTCCTGAGAACAGTTTGTTGACTTCAGAATAATAGCGCGGCTAACGGAAGGCTGTGATCAGAGGTGGAAGGAGCTCCATGCGCCTGAGAGCAAGTTCGTGCTGAAAGCTGGGGTCAGCTGCTGCCCCATTGCGTGTTGCTTGGTGGGAACGCGGTAGTCTGGCCTGTCATGGCTCGGTCCCATCGGGCACGCGCGCAAGCAGGTGGCAGCATTTTACGAGCACCTGGGTTTTGCCAGGTTTGAGGTCTGGGCCTGGGCAAGGCACTGGATCCCTCCCTCGGTGTGCCCTGCCTGCGACAGTGGCTCTGCCAGCGGCTCTGCCAGAGGCTCTCACACAGGCTGTCACACCGCCCCCCACACCGCCCCCCTGACGGCAGCCTCCGGGGCGCTTGCTGGAGTCTCTGCCGGAGGCTCGGGCGGGGCCCAGTAGTCAGTGCTTTATTTTTATTATTTAAATTGTAAAAGACATAAAATAAAATTTTAACATTTTAGGTGTGCAGTTTAGTGGCATTGCGTGCATTCACACTGTTTTGCGGCCGTCACTACCATCCGTATCCAAAACTTTCCATCTTCCCAAACCAAGATTCAGTCCCCATTACACACTCCCCACCCCTCCCTCAGCCCCGGCACCTCCATCCACTCTGCCTCTGTGGATCCGACTCCTCTAGGGACCTCGCACAGCTGGGTGCGCGCGGCGCGTGTCCTCCTGTGACTGGCTCATCTCACTCGGCACTCTGTCCTCCAGGTGCGTCCGCGCTGCAGCAGGTGGCAGAGTCCCTTCCTTTTTAAGGCTGAGTGATTGTCCACTGTGCGTAGGCACCACATTGCGTATCTATTCAGCCATCGATGGACACTTGGTTGCTTCTGGCTTTTGGCTGCCGTGGGCCACGCTGCCGTGAACAGGGGGTGCACCTACCCCTTCAGGGCCCCGCTGCCACTCCCTTTGGGTGCAGACCCAGAGGTGGGGCTACAGGGTCACAGGGCGACTCTGTTTAACTTCGTGAGGACCTGCCAGACGATTCCCACAGCGGCTGTCGCACCAGCTACGCGGGAAGATCCCAGCTCTCCCACGTCCTTGCCAGCAGTTCTTTCTTTGATGGTAGCTGTCCTAACTGCGCTTGAACGACCCTGCCAGGCCGCTCCGTGTGGAGCCTTGAGCCCCGTGACTGCTGTCACGGGCCCTTTCTGCCTGCACATGCTGGTGAACCTGCAGCCGAGGGCGGTGGCTGCGGAACATCCGTGTCACGGCCGAACCCTGAAATCTGAGGCCAGAAGACACGCTCGATTCCACCCTGCCACCAGACAGGGCCGATCAGGACCTTCCCCACTGGCTGCCCGTGCTGGCCAAATGGCCCTTCATGGTCCGGAAAGCACTTTGCACTGTGAGGAGCACTGTGCCAGCGGGCAGAACCCCGCAGTGCTTGGGTTCCTGGTGCCTCCTGGTGCTTAGTGCAGCCTCTCCACTCGGGTCAGCAACAGCCTGGGCGCTGGCTGGGTGTCTGGCCCATGCCCATTGTGCAGAGGGTCCCCCGCCCATGACTCTCATATCGGCCAGCATTTGCTAATGTTCGCTTAGACGAAGCAAGGGCACGCGTGACGGCATGGCTCACTGGGCACACCTGTGTCTCC
>NW_011897005.1:0-2282 GCF_000151845.1 Pteropus vampyrus | reverse complement strand
TTAAGTGCTTATTTTCTAGTTTGCCATTTCCTCCCCTTGTTTCGGTTACCATGTTTTGTCGTTTTCTTGCAGATTGCCGTGAGAGTCACATGTCAAACAGTCTAACTTGCGTTAACAGGTTTCATTTCCGCAGCACGGGAAACGCTCCCGCACAGTTCCAGCCCGGCCCCTCTGTCCACACGAACTACGTCTGTGGAAATGGTGTGCCCATCAGAACACATGATCATCATTGCCTTATGTAGACGTCTTTAAAATCAGCTAGAAGAGGGGTCACAAATGAAGACACACCTGTGCTGTGTTGTGTGTTGGCGACGGAGCCACCTGTGCTGGCGCGCTCCCTCTCGTCACATGGGTTCGTTTCTCGCAGGCGGGTCTGCTGGCCGCAGCCAGCTTGGTTGACAGTTTTGGCTTCCGGAACTTCGGGTGGGTCACCCCACTGCCTTGGCCCTGTGGTTCCCGACAGGTCGGCTCTCACCTTGCAGAGGTGCCTTTGCATCTATCTGTCCTGGTGCTTTCAAGATTTTCTGTCTTCATATGGTTTGGACAGTGTCGTTAAGATGCATCTGACTGTGAACTTTGAGTTTATCCTGGCTGGAGTTTTTTTTTGAGTTCCTGGATGATTTATATCAAACTTGGAGAAAGTCTGGCCATTATTTACTCAGCTGTTCTTTCAAACCCCTCCTGCCTTTGGGACTTCCAGGGTGCCCATGCTGGCACTCTTGTCGGTGGCACACAGGTCTGAGGACCTGTTCACGCACCTTGTTCTTCTTCCTGTCTGCCCCTCAGACTGGAAGATCCCAACTGACCGATGCCCGGGTCTGTGGAGTCTGCCCGCTCAGATCTGCGTGGAGCCTTGCTAGGGAAATTTTCATTTCAATTATTGAACGTTTCAGGTCTAGAATTTGTATCTTGTTCTTTTTTGTAACTTCTCTGTTTACTGATGTCACTTAAGGTGACATGTTCTCATACTTTTCCTGATCTCTCCGTAGGTGGCTTCCTGCGGTGCTCTGGACATATGTAACACAGCTGGTTTAAGGTCTCTGCCTGCCTAGCTCGATGCCTGGCTTGCTCTGGACGCTTGCTTTTGATTGTTTTCCCCTGTACTTGGCCACATTTGCTCGTTTCTTTGAGCATCTTGTAAACTTTTGTTGAAAACCAGACAGTTTACATAGCACAGTGTGGCAACTCTGGAAATCAGAGCTGATTTTGTAGAGTCCCCTGTGTGAGTTTCCTGTGGTTGCAGAACAAAGCACCACCTACTGGGGGCTTGGAACTGCAGAGACCCGTTGGCCTCAGGTGTGGAGAGCACAGGTGTGCAGTCAGGCATTGCCATTCATGCCCCCAGAGGGCTCTTGTCACCGCTCCAGGCCCTGCCCCACTGGGCTCCCTGGCCTCAGGGAGTGCCTCAGTCTCTGCCTCTGTCATGTGGCCTTCCGTGTGTCTGGGTCTTCACTGTGTCTGCTCATCAGAACCCCAGTCGCTTTGCGTCAGCGGCCCACCACTCCAGTGTGACCTCATTTTAACAGACTAATGATCCCATCAGGAAATGGGCCCTGTATTGCTGCAAACCTTTGGTCCATTCCCAGGCTTCTGCAAAATCTGATTCTGACCACTTTTGCCAGCGTTCTCGTGGCTTTTATAGAGGAGAGGACTTGCGAAGGTCCTTGCCGAGGGCAGTTTCCGTTTTCATCGAAAGGGCTTGTATGGACATCATGCTCCTGACGCCCACTCCCCTCACGCGAAGTGCACAGCGCAGGGGTTTTGGACATTCAGCTTGTGCAGTCTCCGCCGTGATCGATTCGAGGGCGTGTCATCACCCTGAAGGGGCCTCCGTTCTCCAGTACTGCGCCCACTTCTGCAGCCCCGGCCCGAGGCAAGCACTTGTTGTGCCTGCCCCGAGCGTCCCCTCTTCTGGACACTCTGTGTGGGGGGAGCCAGCCCACGCATGGGCTCTTGTGTCTGGCTTCCTTCACTCTGCATCCTGTTTCAAGGTTCACCCCTGTCGTAGCACGATTGTACTTCCTTTTTATGGCTGAATAATGTTCCACTGTGTAGGTGGACCTTCTCTTTATCCATTCATTGGTTGGCAGACATTTGGGTTTTTCCACTCTTTGGCTCTCGTGCGTAATACAGCTGCATACGGGTCTCGTGTGGACATACGTTCTCGCTTGGGGACATTTCTGGGATAGAATCGCCGAGTCCTATAGTAATTATCCCCAACGCTTTTCGAAGCAGCTGCACGACCTACACACCTGCCAGCCTGCGTGAGGTTCCCATACCCT
>NW_011897004.1:2891-4289 GCF_000151845.1 Pteropus vampyrus | reverse complement strand
GAATTTTATAGACAAGGATGTTCTTGGCTGCCACCTCGGCCTGTCCTCACGGCCCAAGTTAGGGTCTCGGGGGGCCTCGCTTGTCTCCAGGAAGCGAAGACCGTGGGGTTCAGTGGGCGTCCGCGTGTCACGGCTGGAACCGCAGGTGCCGCTGTGGCTTCTCCAGTCCTCACTCGGATCAGCTGCAAATCTCCCCAAAATAGCGTCGCATGTTCACGCTCCAAACTTTCTCAATATCTCAAAGTGGGAATAAACGTTAAAAATAAAATATTTACCCTTAAGCCGGACTGTGTGACCCAAAATACTCAGATGCTGCTTCAAATTAACCACAGGTTATCAGTTGTGTAGTACTTTAATTATATAAAAAATAATACACAAATACTCTGTAAACAATGTGTTAATTATGTTAATTTATTAATACGTATTATAATATATTAAGATATATAAATTATCATAAAACATTGATTAATCAATATATAAAATGATATATTAAAGATACAGTAACCTTCTAAGTAAATGTTCTTTGCTTCTCAGATTTAGTTTTTTTTTAAAATATACTTTTTATTTTAAACCTTTTATAAAAAGTTGTCAAGATAAGACAGACACTTCCCCTGTATCTTACGCCTGGTTCCCCTATGATGGCATCTTACAGTAGTATGGCCCGGTTGTCACAGTTTGTAAACCAGTACCGCTGCATTATTAGTAACTAAGGTGCCGACTGTATCTACTGTCCTTAGCTTCGACCGAACGTCCGCTTTCTGTCCCAGAGTCCCACGTGGGACCCCACGCCCCCTTCATCCGCACGTGTCCCTGGCTCTTCCTGGCTGTGGCGGTCTCTTCGACTTGCCCTTCTTCGGGCGACTTTGAGGGTTTGGCGGAGCACCGGTCGGGGTCCTGTAGCCTGGCCCTTGTTGTGACTTGTCCGATGCTTTTTCTCCTGATCGGGCTGTGGCTCCGGGTTTGGGAGGAAGGTCACGGAGGTACAGTGGATTCCAGGGGACACAATCTGCGGGCCCCAGCGCTACCGCGTCGGCCTCCGTCCGTCACCGTGCTGGGAGTGCCAGGTGACCCCGGGTCAGGTTCCATGTTGCGGCCTCGCCGTCTGGGGCCGGGGGCAGGGGTCACTGCGGGCAGCACCGGGTGGCGGTCGTGCTCCGCCTCCTGGACGCAGGATCTGTGGTGACTTAGAACGCCGCTGCCAGGAGCCTCCCCGCCCGCGTGCCATTTATCTGATGTCGTTTTCTTATACCCTGTGGGTTCCCGGGTCTTCGCTTCCCACTTCGGGCCACCCAGAGGCGGTTCCGTCCGGTTCGGTCCTCTGTGCAAGGCCGGCTCTGTCCCGGTCATCTCTGTGAAGCAGCGACCCTCCTCTGCCAGCGGGGCCACCGTGCCACCGGC
>NW_011897004.1:0-716 GCF_000151845.1 Pteropus vampyrus | reverse complement strand
TGAAGCTCTGCGGGCCCCGGCTCAGGGTTTCCTGTGTCCACGTAGGATCTTTAAGGACTTTGAAAACTTACTCAAGTTGACTCGTTAGTGGGGGGGAGGGGGGGACAAAGAGCTTAATCTTTCACTTCGCGAGGCAAACGGAAATAGATTCAAAGGAGTCAGAAGAAAAGAAAGGGAAGCAAGCGCTGAAAAGCGGAATGCCAGGTGACCTGCGCGCTGTGACGGTCCCCGAGGCACGTGCACCCTGTTCGCGGTTCCACGCCGACCATGTCCCCTGCTCTGCATCTGGCCCCCACCTCACCACCGAGCCTCCCCCACTCTGAGCTTCTGGGCTCTGCAATCCGCCCCCCCCCCACACACACACACTTTGGTCTCACAGCCCCAGGGGTGACAGCTGCTGTCCGTAATTGCTAATTTCTGATTAATTTTCTTCCTTCCTCCCTCAGTCCTTCCGAAAGACACGAAACCAATTCCATGCATTAAAATCCCACCGTTTCAAACACATAGAAGAGCGAAATAGAAAAGAAATGACTGCGTACCAACATTTAGAGGGGACAGAAATTAAACATTCTGCAGCCACCGAACTGGAGGAAAAGGAGAGAAGACCTGAAGCGAGTCCTCGGCCTCGCGCCGCCGACGGTCTCCCTAACGGGCCGCAGTTCCCCGGGCTTCGTGGGTGTTGGGTGACCGCGAGCCGAATGAAGGGCTGATCGTTA
>NW_011897003.1:4027-5794 GCF_000151845.1 Pteropus vampyrus | reverse complement strand
CAAACCCAGGTGATCAGCCCACAGGCAGTCAGATTGTTGGCCCTTAGTATTACTTGGAGGAGTCCGCCTGCGCTGTACAGTTTTATGGGTGCAGACTAGTGGGTAATTTCAGCATAACCAGTACATGAGGTGAGGAAGATACATACCTGTGAGCATCAAAAACAAACAATCCGGAAAAAAAAAAAAAACAATCCAATAAAAAAATTGGCAGACCACCTCAATAGACATTTCTCCAAAGAAGACATACAGATGGCCAAGAGACATATCAAAGATGCCCAACGTCATTAATCATCAGGAAAATACAAATCAAAACCAAGATGAGATATCATCTCACACCTGTTGGAGTGGCTATTACAAAAAAAAGTCAAATAACGAATATTGGCAAGGATGTGGAGAAAAGGGAACACTAGTGCACTGTTGGTGAGATTGCAAACTGGTGCAGCCACTATGGAAAACAGCATGGCGGTCCCTCCAAAAATCAAAAATAGAACTGCCATGACCCAGCAACTCCACCCTGGGTATCTATCCAAAGAAAACAAAAACACTAATTTGAAAAAATATATGTGCAGCATAACATTACAATAGCTAAGATATGGAAGCAACACAGACATCCATCGATAGATGAATGGATAAAGAAGATGCGGTATATATATACACACAACGGAATATTACTCAGCCATAAAAAAATAAGATCTCGCTATTTGCAACAACATGGGTAGACCTGGAGGGTATTATACTAAGTGAAATAAGTCAAAGAGGGGAAGACAGATACCATATGGCTTCACTTACACGTGGAATCTGAAAAACAAAATAAAGTAGAAACGGACTCACAGATGTAGAGAACAAACTGATGGTTGCCGGAGGGGAGGTGTGTGAGGAGACGGCCGAAAACATGAGGGGAACAACAGGTACAAATTTCCAGTTA
The DNA here is from genome assembly GCF_000151845.1 of Pteropus vampyrus. Taxonomy (NCBI): domain Eukaryota; kingdom Metazoa; phylum Chordata; class Mammalia; order Chiroptera; family Pteropodidae; genus Pteropus; species Pteropus vampyrus. The sequence goes on along the minus strand of NW_011897003.1, from coordinate 4,869 downwards.
TAAAATAAATCACAGGGATGTGAAGTACAGCAGAGGGAATATAGTCAATAATATTGTAATAACTTTGTACAGTGACAGATGGGTACTAGACTTAGGGCGATTGCTTTGTTAAGTACATAAATATTGAAGGACTATGTGGCACACCTGAAATCTGAAATCAATATAATATTGTATGTTAAGTATACTTTAATTAAAAAAAGAATTAGTTCTTTGCATCTGTATGATTCAAGGTCCTATTCTAAAGGCTCAAGTGTATGCAAGTAATAGAAAACTTTAAGAGATCAAAATCCCTCTAAGAACCTAATAAATAGTCTCTAATGGTAGAACTTTGGACCTCCCAGAAGATTGGTGGTGAAGGTGTCGAAGGACTAGGGGATTCTTCTGGTACCTTCAAATCGCACCATGTAAACAGAAACTAGCCAGTGCCAAAGGGTCTTACAAATGACACAGCCCTAGCCATTTCCTCCCTTTGGAGAAAAAGAAAATCACAGGTAGGAACTATACCTCGATCCATCCCACTCTGCCCCACTGGGAGGAGAGAGTGCCAGAGTAGGAAGGCAAGTGGGGCCTAGAATGGGTTTTCTGAGTGGCTGTAACCTGTTCCATTGTTTGCAGATCATCAGCAGCCTTGATCAGGGGCTGGACCAGCAGAGATGAGAAGGATTGGACTCAAGCCAACTTCTTTTCAGCTTTTATAGGCACTGGCTTTCTGAAGGAAAGTGAAACCAGGTGCTCCTCCCCCCCCCCCAAAATATTGCTTTACAGTCCACTCCTAGAAAGGGCACAGCAGTATTCTAACCAATATCGTCCCAGGGAGAGTCAAACAGGCTTCCCACTGCCTT
>NW_011897003.1:0-612 GCF_000151845.1 Pteropus vampyrus | reverse complement strand
TTTAGTTTTACCCATGGTAATTTTTTTAAGTAAAGAGCATCCGTGGCACTATATATTTTCCATTAAATTGGAGAATGTAAGGGAGAAGGGGATTATCAATACCCAGGTATGACCGTGTAATATATCATGCCTAACTATGTCAACAATCAGAGAAAAGAAAGCTGTGGTCGGGGTAACTCCATTTGCCACATTTGGTAGCCCATTCCAAAGGAATTTGGTTTCAAAGGCATTAGGAAGTCACAGTTACAGGGAGAAGTCAAATCATACCATCTGTCTAATCCCAAAACTGTCTAATGCTTCTTGTCTTGCTCAGGGTAGAAATAATATCCTTACAATGGTATGCCAGGGCCTGCATGTTCTGCACCCTGTCCCTCCTCAATCTCTCCCTTCTGCCACCTCTCTGATCTTACCCTCTCCTACACAGCCCTCCTCCCTCCGCCCCAGCCACATTGGCCTCCGGGTTCTTCCCAGAGTACATGCCTGCCTCAGGATCTTTGTACTTACTACTTCCTCCACAGTTATACATGGCTCTCTCCCTCACCTCCTTCAAGTCTTTGCTTAATGTTTTTCTTAGGAGATATGAAAAACGATATTCTTTATTTTGAAGAACAC
>NW_011897002.1:3596-5941 GCF_000151845.1 Pteropus vampyrus | reverse complement strand
GTGTGTGTGTTTAAGATAGAATGCTATTACATTATATAGACCTAATAGACTATAGTGCAATGTGAACAGAACTTTTAGATGCGCTGGGAAACCCAAGAATTCTTGTGACTCGCCACTTTGAGGTGGTGTGGCCCTGAGCCACAGTGTCCCCAAGGTCTGCCTGTAGAAGTGGGCACAACCCCTGTGCCCACTGCAGGCCATGCACGCTCTGCCTGCCTGCCTGTCTCATGAAGCGACCATACCCAGGCTGCGGGAAGCATGCAGCTAAAAGGCCAGCAAGGTATAGCAACCACTGCGCATGTACCAGCCAACAGATGGCCTTCAGGGTTCGTGTTGCATGGCGACCAACTGGCTCAGTTTTCCAGGGGCTGAGGGTTAGTCAGCATGTGAGACCCTCACACTAAAACTGGGGAAGTCCTAGAAAACCCTGGTGGCCGCCGCCCAGCTTGCGAGCACATGGAGAGCTTTCTCTTCAACCCATGTGAGGCTTTGGGGTTGTCCTTTCATTTTGACCAAAAAACCTCCCCAAATTTCGAAGTATTGGTGGAACAAACCATTGCCCTGTTCGATGTGAGTTTATCTCGTAAGAACGAGCACCCTTCTTGCTCTCGGGAATGGTGCGATGGAGCAGAGAGGAGAAGCAGCAGCCGCCTGGCAGGATGGCCGTGCAGAGGGCAGCATGGGACCTGGTTCAGACCCCGCCTTGGCCTGGAACGGGCAAGGGAGTTAGTCTCTTGGAGCTTTGATTTCTTATTCTACAAAGTGAGCGCAAGTACTCACACATCTCAAGAGTGGGTGCAAACGTGCCTGCCTGGCACAGCTTGTTATTGTTGTGTTGGGAGGACCAAGAGAGATCTGCATAAGAGAGGAGGCCACAGGGCCCGAGCAGAGCAGATAAGACACATGGCTGTCCCCTTCCCAGTTCCTGTCCCTCTCCTGCCTGTGGAGAAGCTGCCCAATAAGGCTCGTCCCCAGAGCCAAGACAGCAAGAGCAAACGTGTATGTCTAGACACGCAAGATAAGTATATAAAAGTGGCTCTCAGTGCAGACACACACCTGACCCCGGAGTTACTGGGCTAAATTGCCTTGGAGGACTAAGCCAGGTGAGCCCTGAGGCCTGGGGAGAGCAGCCTCCTTGTCCAGCAGTGAAGGTGACAATTGACTTTACACACAGTCTCCTGACTGCTCGTCAGCGGCCAGAGGGCAGACTTGGTCACCCCATGTGGTTGTTTGGTGGGCAACGGTGCCCAGGAGAGCCTGTCTCCAAACCTGACCTGCTGTTGATTTGGCCGAGGTGGACTCGGCCCTTAGCAGGGCTGGGCAGGTGCGGATGACAGAGATGTCATGCTGCATTATCCCTCTTCCTCCTCTGCATACCAGTTTGTTACCCACGTCTTAGAAAGAGTAACTAGAGCCTCTACACTATTATCTCAGCAAAACTCTACAAGATGGGACAACTGCCCATATTGTGTGCTGTGTGCTGTGACACTCAGGCACACAGGAGTCCAAGGGCAAGATTCAGCCATGCAATTTAAGGGGCACACTTGTCTACCCGAAACAGCAGCTTAACTTCTTACCAACAGAGCTAGGGTGACACAGATACAGCTCCAGGAGGCACAGCTGAATGCGTCTGCACTGAGGGTGTCCGATAAACTGGATTTATCAGGAGGGATTGTTCTCTGCAAGGGAACAGGACCTGTGGGCTGATAAGGTGGGAGGTTGGAGTTGGGACATGGGAAGGTTTCTCTCTGGAAAGTCTGGGAGCAGCCCCCTCTTCCTCCCTCCGTTGGGTGCTGGAGCCAGCGGGGTCTGACTGTATGTGTCCCTCCCCGACTGTACTCAGTGATGTCATGTTGGTGGCTTGAAATTGTCCATGGTGAAAGCACTCACAATGGAGGAACCAGCGAATGCTACAAATTGGAACTCTTTTTTTGAAACCCATCTGTAACACTAGTCAGCGCCTGCTGCTTTGCCTCCAGGCTCGGCCCCCCAGACCACAACCTGGTGTCACCATTGTCCACTATGCCCAGGGCAACCTTAAAATGAATCTGACAGTGTCACTCTCTGGTTCACTTTTCTTTAAGCTAAGTTCCCTGCCCTTCCTCCTCTGGCTCCTGCCCCAAATGCTGCTTTAACTCTAACACCATGAATAATCAGATTCAAAAAACACAACATGTCAGTTTCCTCATTTGGCCCAGGCTGTCTAGGACCAGCCTTCCTGCTTGGTACTTAGTAAAGCCAGAAAAAACGCATTGCTGAAAATCTGAGGCTTCAAAGAATGGCCGGGAGGTGGAGCCGAGCCTCGGCCTTCACCCCAGAAGCCTTGGCCAGATTCTAAGGCTGCC
>NW_011897002.1:0-1506 GCF_000151845.1 Pteropus vampyrus | reverse complement strand
GGTTTGCCCGTCACCACACGTAGTCATGTCATTTTTTCTTGTGATGAGAATCTCGAGGGTGTCCTCCCTCGGCCGCCCTCGGCCATGCAGCTTGGCCGTCCTCCTCAATGGCTCACCCCTCATTCGGGCGCAGACTCCAACTCACTTGGAGAACCATCAGGCTCACCACACTGGCTGCGGCAGGAGGAAGGCCCCAGCCAAGAGTTAGGGGCCCTGCGTCCTTCCCTTCCTGGGCCTTTCTGGGTCTTCTCCCAGCAGTGAGAGGGTGAGACAGCAGTGGTGGGGGGTGGCCAAGCTCCCAAGCAGTCCTGAGATGCCACAATCTGCTTCTGTCCTGGCATGAGCACCCTGGTCACAGTCACTCGGGGCCCTCTTTGCCTTTGTTCTGTCCACAATCAGGAGGGTGCTGACCTCTTCCTAAGGCTCTAGAATGTAGTGGGGAAGGAACGAGTGTTGCTCATGTCTACTGTGGGCCACAGCTGTTCCTTCCAACCAGTATCCCCCCTTCCCTCCCAGTGAGGTGACTTGTTCAAGGCCACCCAGGCCTCAAGTGGCAGAGGTAGAATTTGGATCCATTTCTGTCCCAGTGCTGAGCTCACCCTAACATTCCCAAGACCGTAAACTCAGAGGTGTGGACAACAGGGACAGAGCTGGTGTCAAGGTCCCTTCCAGAACACTGGCTCGGGAACCGGAGTCAGAAAACTCCAGGGAAAGCTACCACCACTCGTTTCTGTAAATAAAGTCAAATGGAACCCAAGCAGCCTGTCCGTTGACAGATTGTTGGCTGTGTTCAAGCTGCGATGCTGAGCTGGGTAATCATGGGGTGGCGTGGCCTCAAGCCCTACCCCATCTGCCACCTGGTTCTTTTTACAGAATGGTCACAGTCCCTGGTCCAGAGTCCAGCAAGGCTGTCCGCCCTTCAAAGGACACGACGTGACATGAGACCGTCCCTGTGCTGGGGCCCTGCCCCTCAGATAGTTCTACTCAGATCTGTTTTTTAAGTCAACACACAGCCCCAGGGCACCTGTGGGCAGATGAGGCCCTGGGTAGGGTCCCGTGTGCTTGTCCTGCCCGGGAGCTCAGTGCAGGGAAATGGAAATCTTCGTTTTGCGGAAATTGCCCTCCTGGGGAAAAGGCAGGCCAGTTACGACACCGACTTGCGACACCCGCAGGGCCGACGGTGACAACAGCGAGGTTTCTCTTTTTGGAAATGTGAGGAATTTCCGTTTCTGAGTGGGGCAGGGCGCAGTGGCTGGTCCGGGTGAGGGACTATCTTCTTTATAAGCAGCTCCTCTGGGCCCGAAATGGCAGTCCTCACTGCCAGTGCTGCCACAGGATGGGGATCTGCAGCCCCAGCCACTTCATTTTCCTCCTCCTCTTCCTGTTCCCTGCAGAGACAGCCTGCCGCCCTTCAGGGAAGAGGCCCAGCGAGATGCAAGCCTTCAGGTAGGGCCGGTGCGGGCAGGGCGGACACGGCATAGCCCTCTGGGAGGGTGCTGGGAAGGG
>NW_011897001.1:3198-4573 GCF_000151845.1 Pteropus vampyrus | reverse complement strand
AGATTCTTCTATTTGGGTAAATCAGCCCATTGCTCTGTACACACCTCAGTCAATTCCCGGGTAGTAGACTCACCCGAACCCACTCCTTTCCTGTTCGCATGTGTCACAAAATCTAATGGCTTGTTTACTTCACAGACTTTTCTTTTTAATCCTACAACTACCCTCCCAGGTCAGTTTGTAGATGATAATCTGAAACTCAAAAGGGACAAGAAACTGGCTTAACATTTTGCTGTCACATAATGCTATAGCTGGGTGTCTTGGAATTCTGGAGTAAATTATTGGGGATTTGCAAAAGAATGTCTTCGTTACACATTCTGCTTCTCTCCCTGCTGTTCCCAGGAGATGGGGAATCCATCGAACATCCCTTCCCGGTCATAGCTAAAATATCTAGGCTTAGGACAAAGTGAGGCTGAGGCAGGAATTCTAGGTCATCATCCTAGTTTCCCTTTTGCTTCTAGTTCCTAGGAGAACTAGATGTGTCCTTCTTCTTTTGGTGGTGGCCCTGCTCTTGTTAATTTTCTGGTTCAAAAGTTAAGGTGTAGCAGGGGCGAATTGTTGTCTGGTTGTTAAGGGCCTCTACTCTCTGGTTTGGGGGGCTGATAAGCATTCTGAGTGATTGCAAAGGGAAGAGGTGCTTCCCAGTGTCATTGAGAGGGGGCTGGGCAATGTCTCAGAATTCGAGATGGCATGCATGTGCAGGACATCCAGCGTATGACCAGCAGGCAGCTCCACATGGAAGGCTTACACTTTGAGCCAGTGGGGCCATCAGGTAACAATGCTGCTCTGCCCTGGAGATGAGCAGTGGTCTCTGGGATGGAAATGAGATATTCCTCAGGTCCCCAGCCATCCGCAGAGCTTCCAGGGACTTGCTGCCTGATGGGGCCCCAGGGTTCTCCAGCAGTCATGGCTCCCAGTCGTGTCTTATTGGCCGATATTCTGCCCTTGCCGGGTAGTTCAGGTTCCTCCAGCTCTGCCTTCTGTGGGAATATGCTCACTCGTGTGGGTTAGGGCTTGGAATTAGGCAGGTTCCTTCTACCTGCAAGAGCCCGCTCCTGTGACCCAGCCTCCCAGACACTTGCCGGGTTCCAGGTCCCTCGCTACCCGGGGCTGCGCGGCCCTCGCATGCGCAGTTCGGACCCTGTCTGTGGGCCTTGGGAAGCTGGGGATGCCAGACCTATGGAGTTCCAGCCCTTAGTCCAGCTTCTCTGCTTCTCCTTGATCTTGGTGACCAACGGAGCTCAGCAATTTCCTTTGTAGGCTCGGCCCTTTTCCTGGTTGTCGCTTCCGGGTCTCATCACCTCGTTTCTCCCCCACAAAGTTGGGAATCTTTCCAAGCTTCGCCCAGCCTCGCAGGAGTTCCTTCCTGTAGCCCAGA
>NW_011897001.1:0-323 GCF_000151845.1 Pteropus vampyrus | reverse complement strand
GGCATGCTGTGGGATGGTGGGAGATGAGGCTGGGAGGAACGCAAAAGCCAGATCTGGTGAAGTCTCAGAAACTGTACTAAGGAGTTTGGACTTGATCTTGTTAGGGCATTGAGGAGTCTTTGAAAGTTTTAACAAAAACAGCCTCGAAAGGTTATGGTGGCAGTAGGGACTGTCCTTGGAAAGGAGAGGGACTGGAGGCCATTTTAAGAAACTGATACAGTAATCTAGGTGGGAGATGATAGAGGTCTGAAATAAGGGAGTGACTTTGTGGATGGAGAGGAGAGGACAGATTTCAGAGATGTGTCGAAAGGGAAATCACAGAA
>NW_011897000.1:4303-5010 GCF_000151845.1 Pteropus vampyrus | reverse complement strand
GCCCACCGCGGGGCGAGCTGCCCAAAGTCTCCGTCACCGTTTCCTCCCGTGTTAAATCGGCTAATGATACCTCATTATTGGCTAATAATACCTACCTCTCTGGTTGTCGCGAGGATCCCGTTATCACAGGTAACGTGCTGGAAGCAGCGCCTGGTCCGTTCACCGTGAGGATGTGTTCGCTGATCTTTAACCATCACTTGCCACTGTGTATGCACCTCTAAGTTAACTAAACTGGAGTTCCCTGCCACCCCAAGATTTCCTTACACAGGACAGACATCACCGTCCAGATCATCCCCAGAGCCTGCACTGTCAGCAGAGCGGGCGGCGAGAGCCACCCAGCCTTTGATCCGGGGACACAGCTGCCTCGTCCCGAGGGGCCACTGTGAGGACCATCTTTCGCAGATCCGCATTGGGGGGCCCTCTCTGAACACGTGGTGACATTTAATCAGTCGAATCGCATAAACACAGCGGCTTGCCTCGCTCAGCGCTCAGCGTGTCTGCCGTGGGTGTGCGACTGGACGTCTTCAAAGACAGTTTGAAATGCATGTGCTTCTGCAAAGCTGCACTGCCTTTCCGCAGACCTCCAGCCCTTCCTTCCTTCCTTCCTGGCCGGAGTGTTGAACTCACTTCTCAGCGTCAGGCTGTGTGGGGCGGTGAGCCCCAGGGCGGGGGAGGAGGCAGAGCTGGAGGCCCCAGGACGGCCCAGG
>NW_011897000.1:0-2258 GCF_000151845.1 Pteropus vampyrus | reverse complement strand
GGAGAAGCAGCCCGACCTTTCCTGAAGCCGCCCCTTGGGGAGGAAATGAAGCCACGGGGCTCAGCTCCGCAGGTGGAACAGGCCCAGCGAAGGCCTCTGCCCGGCCTCCCGCCAGGCTGCCGGGCGGCTTGTGGCTGCTGGTGTGAGCAGCTGCCATGTTCGCTGTGGTCACCTGACTTCGGAAGTTGCTGTGCAGGCTTTGCACATCGAATCGCTGCAGTTTCTCCGGCCAGTGGCCTTTCCCATCCCCTGCTTTTCCCATCATCCCTTCTCTGGTCTTTGGCTATTCTACTGGATATTAGTATTTGAAGGGAGGGGAGGTTGGAGGGGAAAAAAATGAGTAGAGTGAAAATTCAATCTGATGGCAGATTTGATCAATGTTTTAGGAGGAGAGAAGTTAATGTTAACTAATGCCTTATCAAATTTGTTTTCCATAGCTCCTCCTATAGGAGATGTTTAAAATCAACTATGTATCAAAGAATGATACAGTTTCTATTCTGTCCATTTTATTGAATTTAATCATGGCATGTAAAAATAGAAGCTTCCAGCAGATGGCGCCAAAGCCCGTCTTTTCTCCACTTCCTCTGACGTCACTGTCTCCCAGCACATTCCACCCTCGAGAAAATGTCTATGAGCAAAGACCAACTCGAGTTAAGCTCCACGGCAGAAAATCCCCAGCAAGATGTTTAGGGGAAAAAAATAGACCCAAGGTTTGTAGCCGTGGCTGGTAGAAGTAGCAACATCCAGATTTCCAATTTTTTCTGGATTTCGTAACAGTTCAGTTTTGAAGAAACGTAGCAACAGGACTGATGTCAGCCTCGTCCCCCACCTGACACCTTGACCTCCCTCTGACTCCCATTGAAGCAACGACTGGATGTTCCAGGAAACAGCAAGGTGCTGGGACCCAGGGAAGACTCTTGGTCTTAAAATACTATAAAGCATGAGACCCTGAGCCCCGAGGCCACCCCTTCCCTCATTACGCCCAGGACTGTGCCCCAGGCCACGACCAGGGCACAGGTGGAGATGGAGGAAAGGGAACTAGCCGGAGTGACAGGCTCGTCCCCAAGCCCTCCTCCAAGTCCAGGTGAGGGAACCAAAGAATGAGAAACCAGAACAGCGAACCAGGCTGAACGTTTATGCCCAGATGTTTGTTTATTGCCGTCTGTGTGCATGGCATCGTGAGAACTCAAACGAGATGCAGCGCCGGCCTCCAGAAATGAATGAAAGCAACTTCCACCCAGGGCTGTCTCCCGTGTGCTCATGGCGATCATCGCCTTCCACCTCTGAGTTTAGTGACATGGCGGCTTCAAACCAGCCACAGGAGGAGTATTGACACAAGGACATCGGCCACCCCCTACCCATCCACCACCCACACCTCCGCCCTCACCCTCGGCCCAGCTGCGTGTTAAAGCAGCACCCTGGTGATTCCCATGGAAACACAAACTGCTTAATAAAGTCGGAGTCGGACATTTCACAGCTGGGAAGTGATGGGAAGTGTCCTGGGTTTGGGTTCAAGGTCAAGCTCCCCGACTTGCTGGCAATCAGACCCTCCCTCACTACTAAGCCTCCATCTCTTGAATGGGACTAAAATGCTCCTTAGTTACAGAGCAGTTCTGAAGTTCAGATAAGATGGGTTTATGCCCAAAGCTACATAAATCGTAACGGATCTGACCAAAGAGACAGAAGCAACCTGTAAAATCTGTTCGATGATGACGACGATGTCTGTGACATCCCCGTGTATGAGTCACTCATGAGGTAATGCATATTTATTTATTGTTTCATTTGTTCAATATATGTCAACGTTTCCCGTTTGTTAGACGCTGCTAGCTGGGCTCTCACGAGAAGATGCAAGAACACTTTTATTAAAAAGCCGCCTGTAAATCAGACGGCACTGCACATTTTTTTTCCTCTCTCTCTCACCTTTCTTCATCGCCGTCATTCTGGACACCTGCTCTCTAACGCGTCCGGCAACTCACATTGAACTCCGATGCCTTGATTGCACCGTGATGCGCGGCAGCCATCGAAAACAATGACACAGAAATAAAATGATGACAAGAAAACAGCCTCGAAATACGTGATTGCCTGAAAACGGGTAACAACAAAATGAACTCTCTCTATATGTGAATCTGGGAGAATATACATTCAAACGTTCACCGTAGCTTTCTGTAGGCGGAAGGTTAATAAATGATTTTGATTTCCCTTTCTTCTCAAAGGTCGCTTTTACTTTTTCTACAAAAATTATCTACATAGCGTTTTAG
>NW_011896999.1:446-2642 GCF_000151845.1 Pteropus vampyrus | reverse complement strand
TTAATGTATGTCTGTCTAATGGTCTCTTCATGATTAAATTACATTAGGCGGAAGTTTTTAAAAGTCACTATTTTTTCAAATACATATGTTTAAGCAGAGCAACAGTAAAAACATAAAAACAAATCCACCCTACACTGTGCCCAAAAGACCAGTAGATGGCGCTCAGCAAGCCCAGTAGGCAAAGCGAGAATTTTTTACAGACTATTTCCCGTATCCAGGTTGCTGTATGCCTAATTAGTAACAGTGGATAGCAACACTTGGTGGTTTTACTTGACATGATGCTACATAGAAAGAGTAATATGATAGCTAGAGCCATGCTGTTTAGGATTTTCCGGGAAGCTTAATTGCCATTTTGCTGTTCACCTTACTGTCCAGTCCTATTACCAAGAAAACTTCATTTAGCTTGGAATGTAAAAAGTTTCAGTAAGCCTGTCAGAGGCCTTAGTGGTAGAAATTGAAGAGATGATAATCTCTGTAATACAAATTGGGAGGAGGGAAAGTTACTATTTTAGATATTAATGTGTGGTCTGAAGCATATAGCTCAGTGTTTTCCTTTCTTGGCCTTTATATGTACTCAAAAGATTATAATATTTTAATGAGGTATAGATATAGCAACCTTCTCTCCATTCCACTCATTAATCTCTTGCTATTCATTCTGTACTAAAAACTAAGCTAATGAAAATAACTAAAATTAGCCCACCTAATCTCAACTACTAGTAGGTCCTGGATGTATGTTTGGAAGATAAGAGGCTCTCTTGCTCTCTCATTTTGGACAAAGTGGCACAAAACCACAGTTAACCTTTTATATTCCTGACATAAGAATCAGGAGAACATGCCAGGCTTAATGCACTGGATAGTTGACCTCAGTGACCTTCATAAGTATGCACCATGCACTCGGAATATTCTTGTCCATCATCATGCACTGGAAATTCTGATTTACCCTATTGCCAAAACTGAGACCCAATTCTTGGCTTTTGAAAATTGCTTAATAGAATACCAGCCAAGACTTTTTAGGACTCCAAAATCTAAGTTGAGTGCCACAATTAACTGACAATAATCTTGGAATCAATCATTTAGCATTTCCTCATTTCTAAAACAGTCTCATAAAATTTCTGTGAAAACAAACAGGGTAAAAAAATATGAAACCTTGTGAATAATGCAAGGTATATATTTTCGAAAGAAGGGTATAAGAAAACAGAATCTATGTTAAGATTGCCTATCAACATTCTCCAAACTTAAAAGGCATTTCAATGAATAAAACCATAAATACCTACTTTCTGTTTTATGTACCTAAAATTTACTAATCTCATTTCATTTGTCTCAGTTGCCCCCACGTTTCTAAGAGAGTCCTGTATGTTCTGTTTTTGTTTGTTTAGGAGTATATTTAAAGATTCAAGAAAGTAAGAAAAGGGCAGTGGCAGGTACACTAAAGGAGGATAAGAAGAGGAAAAATATTTTGCTATCATTTCTGTTGCTCCTTTACTCCGAGAAAACTTGAAAAGCGAAATGGACAAAAAGCACTAACTTATTTTAGGAGACAGCTTGTAATTGCTCATCCGATCTGATCATTTTAAGCACATTCTTGAGAAATTTTTGTTTCAAACTCAGGAATCTCTAGTAGTGTCCAAAAAATAGTTTTAAACCACTTGGAATGACTTGCCAAGTGTTTTGAGGAAAGGACTTTCTCGAGGTAACTTTTATTCCACTTAATTTTCCAATCTCAAATCAGATCTCCCAGTCTTCCTGCTGCTCAGCACCACGAACCTTTCTAAAAGTCCAAGTTTTAAAACCTTCTTGTAAGTTCATTTGAAAAATGAGTTGTTAGGAAATTTGTTAAGTCTTTATATTATCCTGAGAAGCAGCCTCTTGAGGTTGTGGGCATGGGCTCTGGAATATTTACAAGACTGCTTATTGCCATAGCATATTTAGCAATTAAGTATTGAAAAAAAACAATCTTAAATTTCTCTTGGTGATCTGTCAAATTAGGATATCTCTATACAGTCAAAAGCTATACAGCTATTAAAAATGATAAGATTTATATTCTTGGGGGGGAGAAAAAAATGACAAAACAGCATGTATATTATCACATTTTTTGTTAAAACCAAAAAGATTATAGACGATTTTAGTTCTCTTTATTTCTATATTTTCTAACTTTAAAAAGTAAGCCTACATTATACTTATTTGAAAAGGGCAATG
>NW_011896999.1:0-316 GCF_000151845.1 Pteropus vampyrus | reverse complement strand
ACCCAATTCTTGGCTTTTGAAAATTGCTTAATAGAATACCAGCCAAGACTTTTTAGGACTCCAAAATCTAAGTTGAGTGCCACAATTAACTGACAGTAATCTTGGAATCAATCATTTAGCATTTCCTCATTTCTAAAACAGTCTCATAAAATTTCTGTGAAAACAAACGGTAAAAAAATATGAAACCTTGTGAATAATGCAAGGTATATATTTTCGAAAGAAGAGTATAAGAAAACAGAATCTATGTTAAGATTGCCTATCAACATTCTCCAAACTTAAAAGGCATTTCAATGAATAAAACCATAAATACCTACTT
>NW_011896998.1:3197-3859 GCF_000151845.1 Pteropus vampyrus | reverse complement strand
TTGGCTATTGTGAATAATGCTGCAATGTACATGGACAGTGCAAATATCTCATAAAGATTGTGACTTCATTTCCTTTGGATATATACTTAGAAGTGAGATTACTGTTTCATAGAGTAGTTTTGTTTCTAATTTTTTGAAGAACCTCCATACTGTTTTCCACAGTGGCTGCATCAATTTACATTTCTATGAACAGTGTATAAGGTTTCCTTTTCTCTATACCTTAGCCAACACTTATTATCTCATCTTTTTTGTAATGTTACTCCAACAGGTTGAAGTGATATCTCATGATTTTGATATGCATTTCCCTGATGACTAGTGATTTTGAGCATCTTTTCATGTATGTGTTGACCATTTTAATGTTTTCTGTGGGAAATACTTATTCATGTCTTTTGACCATTTTGTTAATCAGGTTGTTTGTTTTCTTGGTATTGAGTTGTATGCATTCCTTACATATTTTAAATATTAACCCTTTATTAAATATATGGTTTGCAAACATTTTTTCCACGCCATAGGTTGCCTCTTAATTTTGTTGATTGTTTCTTTTGCTGTGCAGAAATTTTTGTTTGATTTATTCACACTAGTTTATTTTAGCTTATTAATTTTTATTTGTGTAGTTTAGTTTTGTTTTGTTTTGTTTTGCTTGTGCCTTTTGTAGCATATAC
>NW_011896998.1:0-1852 GCF_000151845.1 Pteropus vampyrus | reverse complement strand
GCAGATTTTTCTGATTATTGATTCAACTTCTTTATTCCTAATTGATCTGTTCAGATTTTTAATTTTTTCATTATTCAGTATTGGTGAATGAATGGAGAGAAAAACAAGACCCAACTATTTCGCATTTTATTCATTGCCTTCTTCAGCCCCAGAATTTGTCTGGTTAGTTTTATTATTATTATTATATCTCTCTGTCTGTTAAATTTTTTAGTTTGTTCATGAATTATTTTCCTAATTTTATTGAAATGTCTTTAGGTTTTCTTGTTGCTTACTGAACTTGCTGAAAACCACTGTTTTGGATTTTTTATCAGGAAAACTGCAGATCTATATTTCTTTGGTGTCAGTTACTGGGAAATTATCGTGTTCTTTTCGTGGTGTCCATGTGTCTATGATTTTCATATTCTTTGAAGCCTTGGATTGCTGTCTTTACATCACAGTGTGGTTCCCTCCTTTAATCATTACTTACTGGCTTCGAGAGCACAGTCAGTGATTCTGAGGCATCCCCTGACTTCCTGTATTGATGAGCCTATTCTACACTTCTTATTTCTCCTTGAAGGGGAAGTCTTAAGATTGTATGCCTGCAAAGCTGGATTGACTGCTGGCAGCCCCTCATATGCTTTCCCTAGAGTGGTGCTGAATGCTCAGGTTTGTGTAGTTTCTCCCAGTCTTGCAGAGGTGAGCTGGCTTTCTGTGCCTGCTTGCTAGGTGTCTTCAAAGACTCACTATTGCCACTATTAGGAAAACACATATGAAGCAGACCACAGCCTGGGGGTGTGAGTGGGTGAAGCATGTGGAACTTTGGGGGTATCTTTGGACCAATTGGGGGATCCACAGAGGAGGCACACTCAGTAGCTCATGGGCTGGTCCATAGTATAGTCTGTGAAGCAGTTAGTAGGATCCTGTCCTTTGATCATTTCCATTTTGAGCTATGGATGCTGTACTTTGAGCTGCTCACCACTCCTCTCCACCCCCACCATTGTGTAGTCCATGACTTGCTATTCTGGATAAGGTGAGGAAAAAAAAAAAAAAGATCTCTATCAGCTTCCCACTCAGCTGGAGAAGCTAAGGGCTCACTCACTTGCTAACTTTACCCTGTAAGAGAAATCAGGAGCTGAGGGTGGACTCCTTGTCACAGAGCTGTGGCATCTTTAGGGACATATGACACAGGTAAAGTGAAATTCCTCCTCTTTAGTGCATCTAATCTCAGATATTTTTGCTCCATCTGTGCCCTAGAACTTCTCTACTGGACTCTGTCTTTCACAGTAGCTCTCCTCAATGGGTGTTTATTTTACTCCTCTAATTGCTTTTGACTATGAAAATTTACTGGTGGAAGTATACTCACCAGTTGGTTACCATTACCTGTGGCAGTGGGGAAGAAGAAGATGTGTAAATGATGTGGATATGGGTGAGTAGAAGGAGATAGGAAACATTTTTAATAAAGAATACTTGGTGAACAAGTACACAATTAAAGTGGAACAAAAAAACCTAAAATCTTTGACCTAAAGGACCTTGAGCAAGGAGTTATTCTGACACCAATTAGTAGGTCTTTCCCAGAACATCTCCCTCAGCCAAATGAAGGGTTATAACCAATTACTTAGTGAAGAAGAGTAAGACACTGGTATCAGAAACTAGTTCATATAAAAAAGTCCTATTGACAGATACATAGAAAGTTTATATAACTTCAATTCATAATAAACATTTGTTTCATTCTTAGGTTACTTCATAGTTCATATACATTTTAATAAACATATTTCCAAAATGAATTGCTATATTATGGTTGATGTAAAAATATAATTAAATTAAATTAAAAGTTAACTAATTTATAAATGTTTATTAGTAATAGTTTAAATGA
>NW_011896997.1:2893-3266 GCF_000151845.1 Pteropus vampyrus | reverse complement strand
AGCAAGCGGTTAACGTCCCCCAGTCCCCGGCACCCGCGAGAGGAAATGTGCTGTTAGACACCTTCCTGTCTCCTGCGTGTGGCACAGGCCTCTTCTAGGGAAGTCCAGCAGAAAGGGCTGTGTGTACTTCATCTCCCTTCTGCCCCGTGGGGACAGTGATCTCTGCCCCATGCAACCCTTTTCTACTTCACAGGGGGAAAATGATGTAGACCCAAAGGGCTTTATGACTATTCAGAGTTGCTGTTGTTCTGGTCAAGTTTGCCTTCCTCCTGTGAACGAACCCATCTGGGCCTTGTTAGTAGGTAACGTAATGTCACATTATTTAGCATTGAGCAGGTTTAGTAATATGCTGGTTGGTTCAGAATTTGAACAA
>NW_011896997.1:0-2003 GCF_000151845.1 Pteropus vampyrus | reverse complement strand
GCCAGCAACCCCTCCTCTTCGTTGGAGGGCTGCTCTCTGGGGTCGACCCCCATCTTTGATACAGGAGTCCTTGTACCCCCAGGGAAGTCCTCAGCAACTCTGAGATTATCCTGTCCTGTCTCCAAGAGTCTCTGTGGCCCCCTTTCCCCGCCCCCCAACTGGTTTTCTCTGGAAATGCTTCCTAATAGATAACTGAAACACGAATAGCCATCTCCGGCTTACATAACGTCTTCAAAGTGACAGAGTTAGAAAGTTAGAATTTGAACTCCGGTCACCTGGCTCTGGGATCTCTGTTTTTAACCAGATGCTCCCATGTGTTGCTCCAAGGCAGGATGCTCATCCTTTGCTGTGTATGTGCCTCAGCATGGGTCATTGTGACTGCCACGGGGTGTTTTGTAAAGTCTGTTCAATGAATGGCTGACCAGGCTGGCCGACCTCAGCACTGTCCCCCAGTCAGCCGTTCTGAGCCCCGTCCCTGGGTGTGTGTGCACTGGGCTTCGCCCTGGAATGACCTTCTACCAGTTCTTCAGAGTCAGCTCAAGCCCACCTCCTCCTTGCTGCCTGTCCAGTTCGTCCCAGCCCACTGTCGCTTTTCCCGCTCAGTACTAGTTTTATTTGTCAGATGTTGCTTCTTATATCTTTTGCCCTCTCAACCTGATTCGTAAACGTTTGCGAGCTGCGCTCGTCCACCCTGAACCACCTAGTAGGCGCTCGCTGATCTGATGCCTTTGGGATTAACCACACCCTGGTCAGAGCTTTCCAAAGAAGTGCCCAGGTTGTTTCCAGGTGCTACAAATGGAGGAAAGTAATGAGGTTAAAGAACAGAATTGGGAGGAAAAAAAGTCAGCGAGAGGTAAATTTAAAAATCGTCAGCCCGTTTTTGTGTGAGTCCGGGTGTGCGTTTTCACACTGCAGCTGTGCAGGTTGAATCACAGAGCGGATATATCATCTTTTGGCCTCGAGCACAGTGGCTGGCCATCTTCTCCCCCGGGGGGATTGAAGCAGATTTAGCTGATGAATAATGTGGATTCTTGTCCAGGACTGGGGAGGTGGTTTGACAAAGTTCATGTGAGTGGTCAGCGAAACATGGCAGAGACGCCCCTCCCCCACCCCCATTTGAGAGGTAACAAAGACGTCCCTCAGCAGACTCGGTGTGTTGAGTTTTAGCTGATGGCTGGCCAAGGAGCCCACAGTGACCTCTCCACTTTGGGCTGACTTAAACAGGCTTTGCCTCCTGCATGTGTCCCCAGTGTAGGACAGTAAAGAGGGCAAGGCTGGAAGTGATTATGCAAAGGAAAAGAGACTGCGCTGAGTACCTACTGTGTGCCTGCTGTTCCACCAAGTGCCCTGTAACAGACGACAGGATAACTCACAACCGCCCTGGGATGGACGTGTTCTCCTCTCCAAGTCCCTTTGATGGAACCCACGTGACTTCACTAAACTCACACTGAGATGGTGGTGACTCTGGATCTGAACTGTGTTTTATCTGACTTCTAAACTCATGACCATTCCCATGCGTTCTGACCTTCTGTTCCAGAAATAAACAGAGGAATTGAGATGGTAATTCTAATGGTCGTGCTAACTAGAATTCTGAGACGTCCGGGTTCCTTTCTAATCTACCTTAGCCAGTCCCCCTTAGTACTTCCTTGTTCATGAATTTGTTCAAGGCAGTGTTGCCTGAAATACCATGTTTAGGTGGGACTTTTTTCGGGGCGTGGGGTGTCTAATTGCAAAATTGCAAAGTTAGGGATCCAACTTTTTTAGATGTTTGTCAACAGGTGAAACTTATCAAGCGTATTCTTCAGACACCTTCAGGAAAGTTAAGTAGTTTTACCCTTTTTAAGAAGAAGGAGCTACTCTAGCTAGACTCAGGACTTCCTTGTCACTGTCTCTTTCTGTGGTGTAGCGCACACAGCCCTGGATGCTGGTGCCTTGGTCTCATACAGCACGATGTCCTGTAGCCTTTTGCTGTCCTATCCCTCTCCTGCCCACATGGCGTAAAC
>NW_011896996.1:3981-5397 GCF_000151845.1 Pteropus vampyrus | reverse complement strand
CCTTGCTGCCCACCCCTATGCTCAGGCCACTCTGCAACTCCTCTGGTCCTGTTTCATCCAGGTCATTTCCTCACTGTCACATCACGCTTTGCCCCATTCAATACTGTCAAACTGATCTAACCTGTCCCACGGCTAGATCCACTGACAAATTATTTTAAAAGGATAATGTGCCATAGGGCATGTGAGGATGAAACAGGAACGCAGGATAGAGATCATGGAGTTTAATGCCTCAGACGTAGACCAAGGGCCAGAGAAAGGTTATGACTTGTCCCCAGCAACACACATTTGTGGTAGGGACTGGATTTGGTCTCCTGATTCCCACCAGGGCTCTTCTCATATTCTCTAAGTGTCTCCTTCAGGTAAAGGTGACAGCCAATGGAATTCTCAGCCCTTCTCCCCTGAGAGCCTCCTATCTCCCCCTGCCAGTTCTCTTGGGGGCCTTGGTTGTGGCATCCGTCCAATGGGTGCCCACCATGAGTGCCCCTTACAGCATGTCCCCTTTGCCTTTAAATCAAATTTCTACCCCTCCACCTCTACCCCAGCTTCAGTGGGTTCCTCCTGCAGCCCTTTGTGGCACCCTGGCCCTTGCAGGGTTAAATCCTGCAGCTCCTCCCTCAAGCCCCACTAATGACAGGCTCCTCTCCACTTGGTGGTGGGGTGTTGGCTAAGAATAGAGTTTGCCGCTCTTGGGCTCTGCTCAGAAAAGCTGCCACGACACAGGGTGTTCTGTCTGCTGTTTCACAGTGCTCCAGGCCTGGGACCTTGGGGCCTCTTTTATGGCCCCACCAGACTGGGTGGCTGAGGG
Source organism: Pteropus vampyrus (assembly GCF_000151845.1). Lineage (NCBI taxonomy): Eukaryota > Metazoa > Chordata > Mammalia > Chiroptera > Pteropodidae > Pteropus > Pteropus vampyrus. Next base: position 4,592 of record NW_011896996.1, on the reverse strand, counting down.
CCAGTACCCTGCTAGCCCCTCTCTGAGGCCCCTTATCAGGCTCAAGAGGAAGAGCCAAGGGGAATTTGCTTCCCTGAAAAAGTCTGTGGCTCAGACTGTTTCACAAACACTGTTGGTCAGGGTCCCTCTGATATGCCAGGCCCATCTGATACACCTGTTTCACAGCTGAGCGATTGAGATAGACGGGGGAGGGGCTTGCTTGCCTGAGCTCCCACAGCGCTAAGTGCAGGAGTCAGGATTTGACCCCAGGGCCCATTCCTTTCTTGGAGGCAACATCCCCAGGATGATACAAGGTCTCTGGTCCCTACACTCTCCATCCAACTACAGCCTTCTTTCTGCCTTTCCCACCCTAGCCCCAGACTTTGACTCCTACACTAAGGATAGTTTTGATGCCAAGAGTATAGAAACATTATCTAATGATGTCATTGATGGTGGTGGTGGTGGTAGTGGTGATATATGTTAGAGGCAGTTAGCAGGAACTCCAGTGACAGATTGCCTGGGTTCGAATCTTGACTGTACCTCTTATAGCTGTGCAACCCTGGGTGAGTTATTTTAACCACTCTGTGCCTTAATATAATTATCTATAAAATAGGAGCTACATAGATTGCAAG
>NW_011896996.1:0-566 GCF_000151845.1 Pteropus vampyrus | reverse complement strand
AAAAAAATCTTGGAATGGAGCCGACCAAAAGCTGGGGCACTTGGAGCCAAAGCCAGAACCCACAGCATTAAAGGAGGCCAGAAGATCTAGCCAATCCCTCTTCTCGTCCAGCAGGCAGGGCCATGTGAGCCCCCGCCTCCCCCCCACCCCGCCCCCCGTGAAGCCAAGGGGCACTCTGGGGCCCCAGGATTGAGAGCGCTGGTGGGAGCCCTGTTCACTGTGTTTTATACTATGGCGCCACATATATGCTCTCTATTACCTCAGGATATGCAGCACTAAGCTCTAGTGACAGGCTGCCTGGGCTCGAATCCCTGCTCTGCCACTTATAGTTGCACAACCTTGGGCGAGTTATTTTGCAGCTCTGTGCCTCAGTTTACTCATCTATAAAATGGGAGCATCATACGTTTCTAGAATTAACGGGGTTATCACATATTGCTTGGAACAGTACCTGGCACGTGCTGAGGGCTCTGCAATTCTTTGCAATTATTAATTGCCTGGTAGAATGAAAGCACAGAATGTAAGGTCCCTATGAGGTTATGGTGCACAGAGGAGGGGCTTCACCATGA
>NW_011896995.1:1740-4836 GCF_000151845.1 Pteropus vampyrus | reverse complement strand
AGTGACTTGTGGGAGCTCAAAAGTGGAAGATACTCCTGTGAAATAACATCTGACGACTGTCTGGAGTCCAGCATTTCTGGGGACAGCTGGTCACCTGAGGCAGATGGGCCCAGCATTGATCTATTCGCTTGTGCTAAAACGCCCCTGGTTAACAAACACCCCCTAAGCAGAGCAGATGCCTGGAAAAAGCACTCACCCTCTTAACGCTGATGGTAGGAAAGAAGCAACTATGCTGAGGGGCCCCTACCTGGCAGCTGATTCCAGCCCACGTCCAAGACGGGCACGCGAGACTTAGAAGGAGTCAGTGTCTGCACGAGACGGTCTGTGCCGAGGGACGATGGTAAAGTCGTGACGGTTAAATGGAGGGATGCTCCGGTTTACCAGGCCTGTTCCCTAGAGCTGGGAGGCACGGAACGCAGGTCACACGGGACGGCGGGTCCTTCCTCCCATCTTCCCGCTCCTGTGGGCCGACATCCACTGTGCACAGTAGGTCTTGCTTGCGTTCTGGACCCACTCGGCGGTTCCTGGCAGTCGGTGGGGGACGTCGGCAGGGAACCGCGAGCCAGAAGTATCACCACCTGTGCCGGGCAGAGATGGGACAGGGCCGCAACGCCTCGCTGGCGGGCGTGATTTCGTTTTCATTTTGCATGAGATGATCGTCTTGACTTCCTAGCAAAACTCGAAAAGGCCGAACAACGCGGGTGCAGAGAGCGAACCCGTCGAGCTGGTCATTGCCGTCTCGGCGGGATGTCACGTTGACTCCTGGGAGCACCAGAGGAAGGGATTTCAGCGTAGATCGTGATTACGTTGAATATGGATCCGTATTAAAATAAAGTGGGGAGAAACAGAGGCTGAGAAAGTTGTAGAGCTTCGGAAAAATGTGTCAGTTGCTAAGTGGGAGGAAATTCTTAGCTGGGAGGATGTGCGCACGTAAGACACAATTTTATAGCTATAAGATTGTAGACGGAATGGTTAATAAACGAATAGGCACGTGGGTCCTTTCTCATAGGCCAGACCCCCCGAGCCTGTTCCTCCCATCTCTCTGTCCATCGCGTGCATATGAATGGAGCACGTATTGTGTTCTGGGTGCTACACTCAGGTGTGGAGATGTAACAATGAAGGAAATACACTCTCAGCCTCTGAAGGTCACCTGACACAGTGAAGGACAGAGATGCGGATTGACGGGAAGCATCGCAGTGGCCACCTGCTCAGGGCGGAAACTGTGCTCGATGAGCTCTAGGTCTATGAAGGACAGCGTTGTGGCCTAGCCAGCCTTGCGGAAGTTCAGCCGGCAGTACGGGTGACTAGGAACAGGCAGAGGGATGGGGCAGGTGCGGTTAGAAGCGCGTGTCGGGGGCTGTTTCATCACAGGCACCAAAGCCACGCAGATGACAGTAAATATTCAAGATTCACGAGCAACGGTTGTCATTTGCGTCACATTGTAATTTCGTTATGGTCAACGCACACCTGATAGATAAATAAATAAATATACACATACATATTTAGATACATATATATATCTATATATATATCTCTACATATAAAGATACTCCTGTGAAATAACATCTGACGACTGTCTGGAGTCCAGCATTTCTGGGGACAGCTGGTCACCCGAGGCAGATGGGCCCAGCATTGATCTATTCGCTTGTGCTAAAACGCCCCTGGTTAACAAACACCCCCTAAGCAGAGCAGATGCCTGGAAAAAGCACTCACCCTCTTAACGCTGATGGTAGGAAAGAAGCAACTATGCTGAGGGGCCCCTACCTGGCAGCTGATTCCAGCCCACGTCCAAGACGGGCACGCGAGACTTAGAAGGAGTCAGTGTCTGCACGAGACGGTCTGTGCCGAGGGACGATGGTAAAGTCGTGACGGTTAAATGGAGGGATGCTCCGGTTTACCAGGCCTGTTCCCTAGAGCTAGGAGGCACGGAACGCAGGTCACACGGGACGGTGGGTCCTTCCTCCCATCTTCCTGCTCCTTGGGCCGACATCCACTGTGCATAGTAGGTCTTGCTTGCGTTCTGGACCTCCTCGGCGATTCCTGGCAGTCGGTGGGGGACGTCGGCAGGGAACCGCGAGCCAGAAGTATCACCACCTGTGCCGGGCAGAGATGGGACAGGGCCGCAACGCCTCGCTGGCGGGCGTGATTTCATTTTCATTTTGCATGAGATGATCCTCTTGACTTCCTAGCAAAACTCGAAAAGGCCGAACAACGCGGGTGCAGAGAGCGAACCCGTCGAGCCGGTCATTGCCGCCTCGGCGGGATGTCACGTTGACTCCTGGGAGCACCAGAGGAAGGGATTTCAGCGTAGATCGTGATTACGTTGAATATGGATCCGTATTAAAATAAAGAGGGGAGAAACAGAGGCTGAGAAAGTTGTAGAGCTTCGGAAAAATGTGTCAATTGCTAAGTGGGAGGAAATTCTTAGCTGGGAGGATGTGCGCACGTGAGACACAATTTTATAGCTATAAGATTGTAGACGGAATGGTTAATAAACGAATAGGCACATGGGTCCTTTCTCATAGGCCAGACCCCCCGAGCCTGTTCCTCCCATCTCTCTGTCCATCGCGTGCATATGAATGGAGCACGTACTGTGTTCTGGGTGCTACACTCAAGTGTGGAGATGTGACAATGAAGGAAATACACTCTCAGCCTCTGAAGGTCACCTGACACAGTGAAGGACAGAGATGCGGATTGACGGGAAGCATCGCAGTGGCCACCTGCTCAGGGCGGAAACTGTGCTCGATGAGCTCTAGGTCTATGAAGGAGTGCATCGTGGCCCAGCCAGCTTTGCCCGGTGGCAGAGGTGGCTGTGAGGATAGAGAATAGAGAAAGTCAGTCGCGAAGTCGTAAATGGCCACTGCATATTGGTGCTACCTGCCGGAAGTTCAGCCGGCAGTACGGGTGACTACGAACAGGCAGAGAGATGGGGCAGGTGCGGTTAGAAGCGCGTGTCGGGGGCTGTTTCATCACAGGCACCAAAGCCACGCAGATGAGGGTAAATATTCAAGATTCACGAGCAACGGTTGTCATTTGCGTCACATTGTAATTTCGTTATGGTCAACGCACACCTGATAGATAAATAAATAAATATAC
>NW_011896995.1:0-419 GCF_000151845.1 Pteropus vampyrus | reverse complement strand
ATAGCATTTCACTCTACCCAGCGTACTCCGGGTTTGAAGCACAGAGCAGACTGTGGAAATGAGAAGTTCAGTCCCTCTCTGCACTGGGGGATGGATGTGTTTACAGCCCTCGTCCACACTTGTCTTTGACCCGCCGTAGTTAATAGTCCCTTTCCCAGGGGAGCATTGTTGGTCACTGCGTTTTCAGGTTTGGGGACCAGCGCAGCCATGTTCGTGTCCTGTCTTCTTGTAAGCACGCAGGCCAGACATTACCATAACTCTGGTCCAGTGGAAGCAGGAGGCCTCGGCCAGCTTTGCCTCAGGAGGGCCTGCGAGGACCCCCCCGCTGGTCTGTAATTTGACCTTCACTAGAAAACTGACGTTTTTGTTATACTTACTGGCACTGCAAAAATAGTCGAACAAGCTAAAATATTTCTTAA
>NW_011896994.1:4423-4926 GCF_000151845.1 Pteropus vampyrus | reverse complement strand
TCCAGCCTCCAGGGCCCACATGTTGCTGTGGATGTCATTAGCGCACCAGTGCCCCCCAGAGCGGAGGAAGCAGAAGACACACTGTCAGAAAGCTGTGGCCGGGAACCTCTGTGTGGCTGGCCAAGTTCGATCCTGGCTCGTGGCTTGGCTTCCTCTCCTCTCAGTGAGGGGGCAGCTTCCATGTTCCCAGAGCCCATGTTTCAAAAGCTCGGTCCGCTGAGGCCCCAGAGTTTCAGACCGCCTTCTGAGGACTGGCTTTTTACTTTATTATGTAGCCAGAGGGTCTACTGCGGGAGGCTTTTTCCTTTTCTTTTTCTTCTTTTTATTTTTTTAGATAAGAAATGGAATTCCAGATGATGGCAGTTTGTTCACTGCAGCTGAGTAGTTGTAAGTGTGCTTAATTTGAGTGAAGCTTATTTACAGACATTTTAGGAAATAAATCTGGGAAACCATTTGTGATTCTTTGCAGTCGGCTTTGAGAAAGAAAATGGCTATATTTTAGA
>NW_011896994.1:0-1698 GCF_000151845.1 Pteropus vampyrus | reverse complement strand
AAAAAATGAACAAAAGCCAGTGTTGATCAGGGCATAGGAGAAGTAAGCACTTAATATAGTCTTGGTCAATTGGTAAACCTTATTTTTTTCTTGTTGTTGATGCATTTCTTGTTTTCATAAAAACATGACTATTACAAAAAAAGTAAGCAATTCTGAAAAGTATAAAGAAGGAAGTAATAAATTACTCAAAATCTACCATCCAGAAATAATCAAAGACATTTGGTGAACATAATTCTAGGCCTGTCTTTATTCATTTATATGGAAGGATGGCTGCATCGGTGGGTGGGTGGATCTATAGAAATAATTTTATAAGTAGAGAATCATGCTCTTTTTTTTTTTTTTAAACAAATAGGCATATTTAATTTAAATTTCTTTGAATTTACCAGAAGAACACATCATCATCACCCTCATAATAACCATTTCCTGGGGCTGCCTACGTGCCAGGCAGTGTCGTAAGTGCCTCCCAGATGTTTTGTTCAGTCTCCGTGGCACTGCTACCATCCCAGACGCAAGGCGAGGAAACTGAGGCACAGACAGGTCTAGCGGGCTGCCCGAGGCGACTTTGCCAGTAAGTCCCGGAGCCAAGTTTAAAGCCCAAAGTCCTCAAACGAAGCTAGAGATATTTATGAACTATGGATAGATGTTTCATTACCACAAGAGACGTTAGTCCCAAAAGAGACTATGAGACAAGGAAAGAGATTAAGAAAGCCATTAGGAGTTGGACAAATTATGGCGTTGTCGAAGGACGTCTCAGGACAGACAGTGCGGGCTGGCTCCCTGCTCGGACACTCAAGGCGGCTGGCACTTCCGTCATTTTTTTCTACTCCTCCCTCTCACCTCACAATTTGTGCCGTATTTTGTTCTTAGAGTTCATACTATTTACATTCTGTCCTGTGACCACAACCCCGCGCGTCGTTCGCCTTCGCTGTCATTTTGCGTGGACTGTGGATCACCCGCGCATCGCTGTGCTTCTGTGCTTGTCCCTTCGAGTTCTTTATTTTGATTTATTCCCGGTTAGTTGATTTCATTGTCAAGTAATTTCCTTAAGGAAGGCTCACGGGTGCTTTTCCCTTTGTTTTTTCATATTCGAGACTATCTCCCTTTTGCTTTTTCACTAGGACAACAACTTGGCTGAGTATAATTTCTTTCATCATACTTTTTTTTTTTTTCTCAAAATGTTGTGTTTTTCTGTCGTCTTCTGGCATTGGGTGTTCTTGAGGAGAAGCCTGAAGCCAACTGATTCTTTTCCCTCGTGTAGATGATTTTTTTCCCCCAACCCAGATACCTAAAGTGTTTTTTTCTTGATCCTTGAAATTAAAAAGCAAAACGAAGCCACCTTGGCACGGAGCATTTTGTCCAAGCGTCCTGGAGCACAGCGTGTGCTTTTGCCATACAGATTCAGTTCTTTCATTTCAGGAAAAATTTTGCCTTTGTCGTTTCACTAAAATCTTCTCCCTGCCTCCATCCTTCTCTCCTTCCACCCCAACCCCATCTTTCTTCCGTCTTTCCTCCTTTCAGCGGTATTCCCAGTTATCCTTGTATTGGACCATCTTTGTCCATCCTCGATAGCTGGCATCTCCTCTCGGATTGCTTTAATCATTTTGTCTTCTTCCTCTGCCTTCATTGAGATTCTTTCTAGCCATTCCTTTACCATTACTTTTAATTTCAGCCTTGTCTCTTATTGCTGTTTTTAATTTG
>NW_011896993.1:3051-5101 GCF_000151845.1 Pteropus vampyrus | reverse complement strand
TGTAGCTGTGGTCAGGGGCAGGTCCTGGCCCCAGGGCGCCTCACTAGCTGCCAGGCCGTGGCTGCCTGAGCACTGAATACACGTCATCCACGCGGCTAAGCTGCTCGAAGAAGGGCAGGAGGTCGTGGAGCTCCGTGTCATTCATGTTGTCGAACCATGAGGCCACTGGTACCTGGGCAGATGGGCATAAGGTGGTGAGGGGGACAGATGGCCCTGGGTGCAGAATGTCCAGACCAGCCCTAAGCACCCACCGCTCGGTGGGCCACCTCTTGGAAGCCTCTTACCCACAGTTTTCAAACATTTTGACAGCAGCCCCTGATAAATCACATTTACATATATAACAAAGCAAAAGTTTTACAAAATGGTACTTAACCTTACTGTATACACTCCAAGATTTCTTATTCATTTTTTTAAAAAAATCCCAACTAGGACCCACTAAATTATTTCTGTGACCCATTAACTAGTCACAGCTGTCACCTAGAAAAACTACAACTGCTCCAATGCCCAGCAGGGACCCCAGCCCTCTACACACAGAATGGACCAAATGACTAAGTACGAGGCAAGCAGACACAGGTCAATGAGCAGAGAGGGAGGAACGGAAGGGCACCAGGCCCGGACACTGCCCAGCCTGGGAGCGGGAGGTCAAGGTGGCCCAATGCACTGACCCCTTTCTCGGATCTCAGCCCCCTACCCCGGTCCCGTGAAGCACTCACGGCATTGTCTGGATGGAACACGTAGGAGGCGGGCGAGTTGTCCAGGATGAGCACTCGACGAAGGTCTCGACCCAGCCTGCTCAGGTCCTTCACGTAGTTCCCTCGGTGGAAGACGCAGGACTCACGAAACAGCCGTGCCCGGAAGGCCCCCCATTTGTCCAGCAGGTCAGCTACTGGGTCGGCATACTGTAGGTGGGAGGTAAGTCATCTGGGGCCGAGGGTGACCCAGAGGTCACTGCCCAGAGGTCACATGCTGGAGGCAGAGGGAAAGGCAGGATTGTCCCAGGAACCCGTCAGAATGTGGGGAGGTTCACCTTGGCCAGGCTGGCGGTGAACAGCACACACTCAAAGAGCTCGCCCATTCGCTGCAGGAACTCATCGACGTGGGGCCGCTTCAGCACGTAGACCTGGGGGGTGGGCCAGTGAGGGGACTGCTGGCCCACAGGCTGGGGCTGGGGGCTTGGTGGTTGGGGGCTGGGAGGGAGCTGGTGGAGGAGGCAGAGGAGCACAGGGGGCAGGATGGTTGCAGGCCAATCGGCCAATCACCCCAACTGCTGCGGGGGAAACCGCCACCCTCCCAGAAGAGGATCAGACTGAACCTCTGACTCCAGGCTTCCAGCCCTATGTCAAGGGAACTCACTAATTCTCATCCCCTCCTGCCATGGCCTCAGCCAAATGGAGGAGCCTGGGGGCAGCCCCCTTACCCCAAGGCTGCAGGGCACCGGCCCCCGAGCCAAGTAATGGAGAACAGGCTGGATGGCACACAACCTATCCTGAATTACTTGAACTGGGTCCCGGGCAAGGTGGGGCAAGGGGACGCCAAGGAGAACCCCTCTCTCTGCAGGCCTTAGAGTCAAGACCCTAAGGATCTGTGTGACTTCAGGCAAGTTTCACACCCTCTCACCGCCCCTGACATTCCACAGCTATCAAAGACCTACACAGGGGACTCTCAGGATCGGTGGGAAGAGCCTGGGGTTTGAATGGCAGATGCCAAACCTACCGCCTCCCCCCAATACCCAGCCTCTGACCTGGTGGACCACCCCATCGATCTCCACAGGGATGATGAAGTCCGCATTGTTCACTGGCTGTAGGGAGAAAAGAGCGGCTGAAGCTGGGGTTAGCGCAGATCCCCTCAGAAACCCTGGGGCTGGGGGCCGCTGGGCAGGGCCCACCTTAAAGGAGCTGTGCACCAGGGTCTCGTCCAGGTCGATGACCACGCAGATCTTGTCTGAGTCCTGGGCCTTGGCCTCTGGGAGCAGGTACTGCACTGGGCTCTGCTGTGGGGATGGGTGGGGCTGGCTGGAGGCGCCTCTCTCAGGCCCCAGTCATTTCTCCTA
>NW_011896993.1:0-1836 GCF_000151845.1 Pteropus vampyrus | reverse complement strand
CGGGGCATCCGCTGGCTGATTGACATGCCCACTCTCCACCCCGCCCCAGGCCCCCGGCCCCCAGCCCCGGGCGGAGCTAGACCTAGGCCAGAGGTGGACAGACTTGGAAGGATTTCCTAGCCTGTGAAGTCAGCACAGGGACAGGGAGGTGCAGACCCCCTACCCAGGGCCGCCAGCCTCGGGGCGGGGGTGCCCAGCCGAGGCGGGCGGCGCAGCTTCCCGGGTGGGTGCGTGTGTGCACAGGCCCGGCGCCCATGGACCTGCAGCCGGGGCGCCGCGTACCGGGCCCCAGAGCACCCGTCTCCCCGCGGGCGTGCTGGCGACCTTTAGAATTAGTTGCTCCTCTCTGCCTCTGAGGGGCTCTGCGCCTCCACGGGTGACGCGGAAGTTTGTGCGGATCGTGGCTGTGTGTTGGCGGGAGACACTTCCAACCCTCCCCCGCCTGATGTCACCTCTGCGACCCCTCCAAGCTACCCGACCAGATCGCGGCCCAGAGGGGGGAGGGGGCGGGGTCTCAGCGGGTGGCCTGAAAGCGCCCTCTTCAACCCCCCCATCTCCCAGCTCTATTGGCGCCAATCGGGGGCGAGTGAGGGGGGCGACTCTCGGGCATCGCACACTGCCAACCTTGAGAAACCCGGAAAGAGCCCCGTCTTTACCCCTGCCTCAGTTTCCCCACCTCGAGCAGACGGGAGTGCTCCAGAGGCGCCAGGCCCCGCCCCACGTCTCGGAGCCTCCCGGAGTCCAAACTCTCTCCTCGCTCGTTCTCGGGCTGGGACCTTCGAGCCCCGCCAAGGCGGACGCCCGGTGGGGATTCCCGGCCCCCTACTTCTCTCCGCCCGCGGTGCCCCGGCTGCAGCCCCCTCCGCGCGGCCCTTGTACCTTTGCCCCGTAGCGGGCCCCGTGCCTCCTCCTTGCTGATCTGAGTAATGACGGCCGAGCTGTCCATGGGGCCGGGCACGCTCCGCTCCGGCCGGACTCTGGCCCCGGCGCCCGGCCTCCCCCCCGGCTCGGGCCGGAATCGGGGCGCGGGGGGGAGGGGAGGGTGGGAGGGAGGGATCCCCGCAAGCTTCGGAGGGGAGGGGAGCCAGGTTCTTAGGGGGAGGGGGAGGGAGGGGGCGCGGAGGAAACTTTGTTACAACATGGAGTTTCCTCCCCGCGAGGCGGATGCAAACATGGAACCCGGGCGCCGTTTCAAGGCTCCCCCTTAAAAGGGCAACGGCTTCGGGGTGACCTGGACTCGGCCGCGGCTTTCATCACTTCTGGGGCCGGCGTGGCTTGGCGGGCAAGGAGGCGGGCCCGGAGGGGGTTCCTGCCGCGCTCAGGGGGCGTCGCCTCCCTTCTTGTCGCCCGCCTGCGGGGAGCCTCTGCGACTGCGTGGCAGGACCTACACCCGGCCCACTGTTGCAGGCCGCCCAGCGCAGGGGCCCAGGGCCCGCCCTGCGGGCTGGGATCGCCCACGCCGAGGAGAGTCGGAGGTCCGCGCGGCTCCACCTCTACGCATTCCGAGAGCCCACGACTAGCCTCTTCTCGGTTTTCTCATCAGTAAAATGAGGATAATGCTATCTGGTTTGCAAAATGGGTCTTCTCTCCGACAGTCGCAGGGGCCACCTTACGAGATGTCGTGAGCAATCAGTGGCTCTTTGCTCCCTCCAAACAGCTGTGCAGATCCACACAGTTATACTGTGGACTGGACTGTGACCGTCGCCACCCACCGCAGTCTCGAGACCAGGTGACCCGAATTTGTAGGGCGTGAAAATCCCAATTTCCTGCCCCAGTATGCCCCCTGCCGACCTCTCGCAACTGCCCCGCCTGGCGCCCCGCACGTCAGCCCGGATG
>NW_011896992.1:3678-3967 GCF_000151845.1 Pteropus vampyrus | reverse complement strand
GGCAGCAGCGAGCAGCAAGCGGCGCCCGGAAGCCATGGGGAGGAGGCGGCTGCGAGCCCGGAGGACGCCGGGGAGGAAGCTGGTAAAGGCACCGGCGAAAAGGCAGATGGTCTCCTCAACTTCCTGAAGTCAACACAAGAAATCTATTTTTATGATGGTACGTTTCTTTCTGTGTTTCTTTTGAATAATGGCATCCACTTACTTAGGAAAATAAGCAAGTACAGTAAAATATTTAAATATTTGAAATGCGAAACATTAAAATATTCATTATTCATAAGAAATCTTTTAT
>NW_011896992.1:0-1733 GCF_000151845.1 Pteropus vampyrus | reverse complement strand
TTATCTGGCAGAGGGGACATTGCAGGCAGTGCCATAGGGAGATGGGAGATGGGCCTGGCCTGCAGGAGGAAGAGGTTAGAGGCTGCATTTTTAAAACAGGAGAAATAAGGGCATTTGGCTGGAAGGGAATGAACCTGAGGGCAAAGCCTACCCAGAGGGGGTGGGAGGGGCTTCAAGGTGACAAGTGGCATCTGACTCCTGTGACCTAGCTTTTCGGATTCTGTTGGTTGTCAGGCCTACTGTATGTCACGCATTTAGATTCCCTAATACGGTTTTATCTCAAATAGCATAAAGCCAGTTCCATTAGTTAAACTAATAGGAAGTTTTGATGCGACGTGAAATCATTGAAACATCTTCAGTTTTGCCGTCTCCCGTGGCGAGGACTTTCGTGTGCGTTGCTCTGGAAGCATCGAACCTGACTGCGGCCGGAGAGTTAGCAGAAACGTTCCTCTCATGTCTCACGGCAACATCATGGGACAGGTTCTGACCACAACAGGTTCTGACCACAAATGTGTACTTCAAGCGGTTGCTAGAGCTAAAACTTACACTTGACGCAATTTTCTGTAAAAGTAGATTGCTTTTTAGTGCAGGTAGGATATGCATTTAAAGTTTTTCTATGTCAAGTTATTTCGTAAAGAAATTTTTTAAATGGCGAAGCTTCGTTCTCAAATACTGGATGCGTCTAATGCAGATTTCACCTGCACAGCTTCCGAAGGTGTTTTCTCCTGCATAAACCCGGCTCAGGACGCTTAGTGAGCAGCAGTGTCTCCTGTCCGTTGACAGCGTCTAGAAGCACGAAGAGCGTGTGCTAAGTCCCGTCTGCTGTTGGCGAGTGTCCAGCTCGTGCCCGTCACCTGACCGAGCACGGCCAGCCTCTCGCAGCGCCGCGGCAAAACTGGGCTTTGCTGAGAGTGACCGGTCCCCCTCACGTGCTCTGTTCCGTCACGTGCACGCACACGCACGTGTCCCACACGCCTGCCGTTTGCTGAACGGTCTCACGCCCCAGGCACCGTGCGCTGCCGTGGGATTTCCTCCCCTGACCCTCCTTTGACCCTCTGTGTGCGCGGAGCTTTTACCCTCCTCCCTGGAGGAAACGCAGCTCGCGGCGGGCCGGGACCCTCCCAGCCGTCCCCAGCCTCTGCATCCGATGAGCGGCTCGCGGGCAGCCCGGGGCCTGGGCTAACGTCGGGGGCCAGCGTGTGCCCCCCGGGGTTAACAGCCTGACAAGCAGGACAGCCAGCCGGCTGTCGATGAAACCTTCGGCGGCCGCACCGGACAGGTGTCCTCACCAGTCAAGCAGCCTGACTCGTGGCTGTCATTGTCCCCCAAAACAGTAAAGGGGGCAGGTGACGTTGACAGCAGCTGCCCGTGGGGTAGGCCGTTTGGCTGCTGTGCCGTTCGAATGCCGTGTTGACCCCACATCACTCACACCGAGCTCCACACTCCGTTCCTGCTAGTTTGCTCACGTTCGACCTAAACTTTCCCCCGTTTCCTTTCCGTTTGCGTGTGGTTTTCTTTGCGCTCGGACGTGAGACGTGTCACATGATGCCGTGATATTCTGCATCAGTCTCGGGGCTCATAAACCTCGAGGGCTGGTACCCGAGGAAACCCCAGACACAGAGAGCACATCCACTTTTTTGGCCACATCTGCTGTGTAGTGTACGGTCCACTACCGACATCCCCTTCACACCAGAGTTACGTTTTATTAGCTTATTTCGGGGTCACTTTGGGCC
>NW_011896991.1:3545-4041 GCF_000151845.1 Pteropus vampyrus | reverse complement strand
GCTCCGTGCAGAAGGTGCAGTATCTGTCGGTGGGTTGACTTGAACTCCTTTCTTTTTAAAATCTGTGCAGATGTGTGATCTGCACACAGCGAAGTCTCTGGTCCCAGGTTGCAGCCCGAGCGATTCCACGCGTGCACACGCTCGTGTGAGTGCTGAGGTGCAGCTCCAGAGCACCGCCCGCAGCCCAGAACGCGCCCCGGGCCACCCACAGGGACTCCGGCCCCCGAGGTGACCGGTTCCTCCATCGTCATCAGTTAGTGAGGAGTCAGAGAAATGCCCCCAAAGACACCCACGCCCTGCTCCCAAGAACCTGCGAAGATGGGACCCATGACACAAGGGACAGTGCGGACGCCACTCGGTTAAGGACCTGGAGATGGGAGGTGATCCTGGATTCCGGGGGGGGGAGGGGCCAGCGAAATCACAGGGTCCTCGTAAGAGGGAGGCCAGAGGGTCACAGTTGCGCGACAGGCGATGATGGAGGCATGTGACAGAGACA
>NW_011896991.1:0-605 GCF_000151845.1 Pteropus vampyrus | reverse complement strand
TGTTCGGATCAGCGCATCAACGATGCCAGTAAAAGTGACGTGTGGGTCTATTAACAACGCTCTTCCTGCGAAGAAAGAACTAGCCCCGCCCCCCCAGACCCTTGGGCCCAGACGCTGGGCGTCCGCTTAGGAAAGGACTTAGGTTGCGCCACGTCCGTCCCCCAGGCCCCCTGCCCACGGGGCCTCGCGCCTCCCTCTGAGGCATGACAGACGTGTTCGCATCCGCCCCGCTGGCCGCCATCGTCACACTCCATGTCGAAGGCCCGGGTCTGAGCCAGGTGCGCTGGGAGCTCGACCGCCATCGGGTGTCAAAGAAGAGGCAAGAAGCGTGGAATTTATCTGATGCCTGGACGCGAACCACGGCTCACGGTGAGGGAGAGAGAAAGGTGTGGGACTTCGACAAATGAGCGGCGCCTCGCCCAGGGCCCCGCGGCTGTGCCCGTGATGCTCGGAAATTAAAGCGAACGGGGAGAAGCAGCAGGACGGGGCGGGGAACGGGCCTGGGACCCTGCCTGCCTGGCCTCGTGGGCGGCGTCCGTCACCAACACCCTGCCCGGCCCCCGGCCCCTGGGACTCCGAGCCACACCGTCTGATCGGTAGCATGT
>NW_011896990.1:3706-6033 GCF_000151845.1 Pteropus vampyrus | reverse complement strand
GAAACTTAGTTTGGTTTTTAAAACTGCGTTGTTTTTTTTATTAAAGTTACAAATTGAAAATGAGTTCTTAAGCTTTTAAGTTTGTCTTCAATCTTATTAATATATTTATAAGTCTAGCAAATTTTAACAATCAGCAGGAGGTGAACGATAGGTAATAAGAGATGCTTCATCTGTATTTGCAGCCACTTCCCAGCACTAGCATCACCACCTCAGCTCCATCTCAGATCATCAGGCATTAGATTCTCATAAGAGCACCTCTTCCTCATGCCAAAAAGGTTGGGACCACTGCATACCTTTCTCTCTACTCTTTTCCCCTTGGTACTATCATCGAGTCTCATGATTCCAAATACTATCCATATACCGATGGCTCCCAAATTTATGTCTCTATCATGGACCTCTCTACCCTACATTTCCACTCAGAATCTAATGGGTATCCCAAATTTAACATTGTCTGAAATTGAAATCCTGTACTTTTTCCAACAAATTTACTAAAGTCTTCTTCATTTCAGGGAATAGCGGCTCTATTCTTCCATTTACTTAGGCCAAACCACTGAGTCAACTTTGACTCCATTCTTTTTCTTCCAACTCATATTTGATCCATCTGCAAATCCATTCGGCTCTATATAAAAAATAAATGTGTATCTAGAATCCAACCATTTCTCACCACTCCACTGCTATTTCTGTGATTCGGGCAGCCCTCCTCTCTCACCTGAATTTGAAGCAATAGCCTCCTTACTATTGTCCCTGCTCCTACCTTGCCTCTACTTCAGTTTATTTTGAAAACCAAATAGAATGTTTTAAAAAATGTAAATTATGTCCATGAGTCTCTGTTTGTTTGTCCTGTTCATTTGTTGCTTTTAGGTTTATATCCCACATTTAAGTGATATCATGTGATTTTCAACTTTTTCTGTCTAGGTTATTTTGCTTAGCATGATTATCTCGAGGTCCATCCATGGACATGGACTATAGACTAGTGATTACCAGAAGGTTGGGGGGGGAAGGAGGAGGTAGGAGGTAGACGGGGTAAAGGGGGGTTAAATATGTGGTTACAGAAAGAAATCTAACTATGGGAGGTGAACCCGCAGTATAAATATATATACGCCTTACTGTTAAAGTGTACAGATGAAACTTATGGGATTTCGTTAAGCAATGTCGCCATAAAAAAATTAAATTAATTAATTAAAAAAAAAAGACAGGAAGGACATATACAAATGTGTCTCATAACCTCTGTGTAAGGATAGTACCCATGTAGCTCTATAAACATGTACATGATCTTTTCAAGTTCGCCACGAATGATATGTAAATAAACTATTGACATCTATGGAAAAAAATAAAACTAAAAAAAGAATAAAAACTTTAAGTCAGATCATTCTACGTTTCTAATGGCTCTCAGAGAAAAAGTCCAAGTCCTTACAAAGGTACATAATACCCTATATGATCTGGAAGTCCATCGTGTCTTGGATTGCATCTTCTGCTATGATTTTTCTCATTCACAATTCCAAACATATTCAAAATTCCAAACATACTTGCACTTTGAGGACTTTGCATTGTTATTCTTGCTGGGAGTGCTTCTCTCTAGGTATCACACTTCTCACTCTTCCACTTCCTTCAGGTCTTCAATCAACTGTCATTATATCAGAGAGGATGGACTAGGTTGTGCTGAAGTAATAAGTAACATCAAAACTTCCATAACCTTAAAAAAGTCATAATACTTGTCCATTTTGAGGCGGCCGTGTTTTTCTCCGTGTTATTCTCACTCCAGGTTCCAAGACAGCAGAACAACAACTACTATGAGAACATTGCTGAGACAGAAGAAATGAAAGAACAGGAAGAAGCAAATACTAGATTTTAAAGCTTCCATGCCGAAATAACATCCATCACCTCTACTCACATTTCATCAGCTTCTCTATTTTCAATATAGCAAGGAAATATGATCATATCATGTGACCAGAAGAAGAGCAGTAAATATTGAAGAACAGTACTATGTAATTAATTGTTATCACAGTCATCATCTAACTAAGACCTTCCCTGGCTATGGTATACAGATTACAAGTCTTCCTGACCATTTCCTAATTTCCCTTACCAACTTTACTTATCTCTTTAGTATCTTTCACTATCTACCATATTATATATATATCACTTGTTTACCTCGTTTGTTTTATATCATTCCCTATTAGAATGTAAACTCCAAGGGAAAAGAGATTTTTGCTTGTTTTGTTCAATGTTGTGTTCCCAGTGCCTAAATAGTAACTGTTATATAGAGGCTTTAGATAAAAATATGTTGAATTAAATGAACAAATGACAAGAAGGATACAATTAGTGATCCA
>NW_011896990.1:0-761 GCF_000151845.1 Pteropus vampyrus | reverse complement strand
CATTGTGTCCCTGGCTTAAGTTATTATAATAACAATGATAATTGTGACTTATGTGTCAGGTACTGTTATGATCATTTTATGTATGTTAAGTCATGTAATCCACACAACTATCTTATGAAATGGGATTTTTTTATTATTTTCATTTTAAATTGAGCAAACTGAAGCAGAGAGGGATTGATATGCCAAGTCCACTCTCCTTATTTATTTGTTTTTTAACTTTTTATTATAGAAGTTTTTAAAGTGTATACTAAAGTAGAGAATAGTTAAATAAATCTCCATGTACCCATCAATCATCCAGTTTAAATAATTAGCAACTCCTGACCAGTCTTAACTCATTTATGCCCTGCCCACTTTTCTCTGCTCACATTATTTTGAAGCAGATCCCAGATCTCATATTATGTCATACTGGGTTACTTGATGCATGGCAAAAACTAATAGCTACTTTTATTTGGGTCTTCTGTTACAACAAAAACTAGTATCTAAATATTGATAACTTTCTCCTAATAAAAATTTGAAAATGTAGATAAGCTGAATGCAAAATATAAAAATCACCTAGAATACGATCACTTAGCAATAACAACTAATAACCATTTAGTAGACTCCCTTACAGTCTTTGTATAAGTTCGTTTTGAACATGATATCATATTCTTTGCATTTATTATGACTGGAGCATTTTCCATCCTCATTCCAGCCTCCATGATCTCTGGGTGCAGAGCTGCTTCTGTCCTTTCTTCTTTTAGGAACTTGAGATGTGCTCCCTT
>NW_011896989.1:4960-7088 GCF_000151845.1 Pteropus vampyrus | reverse complement strand
TATAGTTTCCTAAATTCATTTTTCGATTTTAGCCTGGCATATGTAGAAATCATCTCAGTTTATTTGCCCTGATCTGTGCCCATCTGATAGCCCAACACCCTCTGTTTCTTTATAACTGTCGCTCATTAAACTAATAAAATCTCTGAATGATGGGACGTCAAGAGGAGTGACAGAGGGAGATGAACATAATCCGGAAACATCAGGGAACATATATTTGGGCAATATATTTTCAGGGTTAATGTTAGGTGTATTTTTGCCTAAGGCTTAGCCCCAGCGGTTGGTCGCTGTAAACTCTTTTTTCTTTTCAGCTTCTTGCATTCCTCCAATTTTTGAACACGCATTTTCTCAATTTCAGTGTTCTCAGAGGGGCTCCAAAGTTCTGGGGAGGTTGGAAGGGAGGAGTATTTAGCTTCTGGGACTAGAGTGGTGGTGGGCGTCTATTTGTAAGGGATATTGTAGGTCCTGAGTTTTCAAGTAAAGGGCCTGGCTGTATTGTAATTTGCTTCCTGTTTATTTCGTCTGCTTTAACAGGAGACATTTTAAATTCTGCTCAGTTATTAAATATCCAATATCTCAGGATCACAGAAGCAGATATAGCCTCAAAAATTTTATTAATTTTTTTTCAGAGCTATCTTTCTGTAAATGAAATGTAACAGTAATCTTCAGGCACCAAGTTTGATAAGCCCAATAAGGATGTGGAATTTACACCAGTAGCTGTAGCAAATGATGAGGCAGCACAGGAGTCTTTAGACTCCGAAGAATCTCTCAGGAGAAAGGGAATGGATGGCACATTTATTGATGGTGCAGTGTGCTAGCTGGAAAGGCCTAAGAGATCCAAATTCTATTCATCACAAAAGATACCTTGTCAGCTCTCAGCAGGTGTGACTTGTTTTGAAGTTATAAGGATTGTTCCTGAGGGATAGAATCACAGTTTGGGTTGGAACCTCAGTTTCTGTACAGTTTGGTCTGTAGCACAGAATTTTGATGCCCCTTTTGCATTGGATACCCGAGAGCACCTTGAAGATATTAACTGTTGGGTCTCTCAGGGGGTCTGAGATGATAATAAAAGTTATCATTGATTTGAATACCTATGGCCAAGTGCTTCTGATATGTTTTTTTTTTAATCCTCAGCACAATCCTACAAGAGAGATATTAGGACTTTTGTTTTACAGCGAAGGAAAGCAGCACTCAGGACAGACAAGTAACTTGTCCAAAGTCACATAGCTACTAAGCCACAGAACTAGGATTTCTGGAAAATTCAGCTGCAGAGTTGGTGGTGGGGGGCTCATTAATGTTCACTACATTTGGGGGATAAAGGGGATATTAAGTTTGAGAAGAGATAATTTGAAAAATGATCTAGTTAAAAACAAATAAAGAAAAAAATAAAACGCATTTAATTAGATTAAAATAATTTAATACGTTTTATAGTATAGTACTTTTTAAACTGTAGTTTGTAACCCGATAGTGAGTCATGAAGTTTATTTATTATACTTCAAATACTTTAATTTGAGTAAAATAGAATAGATAAAATAGAAGAGAAAGTACCAGGGGACAACACATGGAGTAAGGATGAGAGGCTTCTGAAAATGCGTGTATACCTATGTAGATGCAGATCGCGGCGAGAGGGAAAATGTATTATTTTACTGTGGCTTATGGTGAAAAGAGTATGAAAAATGTTGATCGGACTTCTTTACTAACACTAGCTCTTATCTCTCCATTTTTAGAAATATGTACCTCATTGTTTCCTTCTTGACGTTACTATTGCTAATGAAACTGCTGTCCCCATGTGTGATGTGGTGTAGCCGCCTGAAGTAGCTCACTCTCACAAGGAGCCTGAGGGTCAGAGAAGTTCTTGAGAAGGACTATTGCAGTGATCATTTGGTGCTGCTAGGATTAATAGAGGTAGATTGGTGGGTTAGTGATTACCAGATGGAAGGGGGAGGGGAGAGGTATATAGGGGTAAAAGGGGTTAAATATTCAGTGACGGAAGGAAATCTAACTATTAGATTTGTCTTTGTCTTGGTTGCTTGCTTTGATTTTGGCCCTGTCGTAATTATGTGAGTGTGCTTCTGTAAGACCTCAAATCATTTATTTAAAAAGATACAATAGAAAACAAAGAAATACACAA
>NW_011896989.1:0-3530 GCF_000151845.1 Pteropus vampyrus | reverse complement strand
TTTTATCACCCTTTGGGCAATTTCAGAAGTTCCATAACAGTAGCCACTATCTACACTTCATTCTGTTTTAAACATTGAAAATAATTCACTTTGCTTAGATAACCATTTAATGTGACTCCTTAGAAGAACCCAGATAAGAACAATAAAAATGATTAACAGCTGTGATTTCTTCTGTGATTTTTTATACTGAATTCTCTTGCTCTTTTTCTCCCTATTTTTTTTTTTCATCTGAATTTCTCCCTAGGATTTTTGTAGCTCAAAAAGCCTAACACCAAACCATGTAAGAGATATGCTGTTTTGACGTTCATCTTTCTCTCTCTAAAACAAGAAAATTGGTGGTCTGTGGCTAGATGAGAAAGAAACCTGACTTTCTTACTGAAGCAGAATTTGCTCCAGTAGAAGGAATAAGTTTTGTTGTCTGTAATGACTAAAGATAGGGTCACAGAAGGTATTTCCACCACTTCTCGTTCAGCATTTTTATAAAATGCTGCGAATGTTGCAAAATGAAGGAAGTACAGTTATGAAACACTGTAGCTGTGTTCTCTGTAAGCTGATTCTAAACTGAGTCTTTGTGGAGAGTTTTCATGGAGCAAATCTTCAGTTTTACTGAAATAATAGAATTAGTGGTTCTATTGATTGTACCTTGAAAATCAGGTCCCTCCACCAGCAAGTAGAAAAAGAGAACCATGCTGAGAATTAAAAACCATAAAGTTCTCAGAAGTTAGAATAAGCATCACAAATTTAGTAATACTTGGAAGTATTTAAGCTAGAAGTCAACAAACTTTTTCTTAAAGGCCAGCACAGTAAATATTTTCAGTTTCATGGCCTTGAAGCTTATTGTGGCAGCTCTGTCATTGCAGAGCAAAAGAAGTCACAGACAATACCAAACTAACGAGTCTGGCTTTGTTCCAATAAAAGATTATTAACAAAACAGGTGCAATTTGAGATTGTAGTCTGCTGACCTCGATTTAAATACTAATATCCAGCATTTAGGGAAATAGAAAAAAAATCTTTGAATTACTGTGAGATATTGAGTTAAAACACTAGAAAAAATTCTTAACATTTTGATCAACAGAACCTGTTGGTGAGTGGTGGTGTTTGGAATAAGAGGAAGGCACCAAACCACAATTACAATGAAGAAAGACAGATCTTTAAGTCAATACTCAGTCCTGCTGCCGCTTGAATGACTGAAGAGTCTGAAATCAATTATGTGATCTAACATTGTCTAATTGATGGCTATATGTTTATATACATCTATCATAATAGATTAGCTCCTATTAAGATCAAACCATCATGTGGCAAAATCTCTGCCTGCCAAATGCAGGCTTCTGCCAAACCATCTGATCAATGTTATAGAATTTCTAGGCATTTATACTCAGAAAAGTGACCATAGAAAAACAGCAGCCTCACATTTGGCACATTTGCCCCCTCTCTTCCTTTTTTTAAGTCACATCGGCTCACTTCATGGTTTGACACTTTTTTATTCTTGCTAGCTCAGTTGAGCCTGTTGGATCCTGTCTGGCCTCTGAAGCTTACACATTAAATCATCCAACTTCTGATCAGCCTCTCTGTTGAGCAGGAAGGAAGAAAAAAGCACAGAGGGACACAGAAACGTTGTACTTGGAGAATATTTACCCCATATTAATCGCTTGAACATCAAACCCAGCAAACTTGCTTGGTACTCATAATCAATGTCGAAAGGGTAGTATTGAACTGAACTGGATTTAGGCCATACCCCAAACAGTAGTTATATATAGGACCTCAAGCAAGTCACAAAATATCTCGGGTCCTCAAGTTTTCACAAAATGAGGAAGATAGATTGGGAAGTTTTTGAGGACATGTTTCAGCTTTATATTCCAAGTATCTTACATGGCATCATTTGAAAATTCTCTTTGACTCTAACTTAATAGTGGTGCATTTAATTTACTCAGGTTGTGTTCTAGTTGTCAGTTGTGTAACATACTACTCCCATTTTTGTGGCTTAAAACAACAACAGTATATATTTTGCTTACAAATCTGCAATTTGGGCAGGAATCTGTGAAGATAGTCCTCTCAACCCCACTCAGCATCAGCTCAAGCATCTCGAAGGCTGGGGACTAAAATCACCTGAAGCCTTGTTCAGTCATATGCTCGGCAGTTAATGTTTGCCGGTAGCCAGAACCTTAACTGAGACTGCTGGCGGGAACATCTCTATGTAGCATTTTCGTGGGACCTGAACCTCCTTCCAATGTGGTGGCTGGGTTCCAAGGATGAGCATCTACGCAGAGTCTGGAGAAAGCTGTGCTGCTTTTATGAGCTCATCTTAGGAGTCCACATTCTATTTGTCAAGGAAGTTACGAAGGTCTGTCTAGTTCAAGGAGAAAGGAAAAAAATGATAGGGGTTTGGCAGGGTGCTGGAAAAGCAAGTGGGACTGGAAATCTTGCTGTGGCTGTTTTTGGAAAATATAATCTACCTCATTCAGGTCATAACAAGTGCTTATATCTGAGTAGAACTCCTGCACAATAGAAGTGCTGATCTCATTGCCTGGGAGCTTCTTCATCAAGAATTAAAAAAGAAAAAACGAGTGGTTCTATGTTCCAAAGTCTCTGCTTAATAGCCAGATGTGCCTTATCTCATTTATTC
This sequence comes from Pteropus vampyrus, assembly GCF_000151845.1. Classification (NCBI taxonomy): domain Eukaryota; kingdom Metazoa; phylum Chordata; class Mammalia; order Chiroptera; family Pteropodidae; genus Pteropus; species Pteropus vampyrus. The sequence goes on along the minus strand of NW_011896989.1, from coordinate 907 downwards.
TTCATTTTTACAGATGAGAAAACTGAGGCGGGCGTGCAGGTAAGTTGCATAAGCTCTCATAGCAGGCAGGTGTGCAGTGAAAGGTGGACTTTAGAGTCAAGCCTCTCTCGTTCCGAAGCGCCTGCCTCTTCTTCTACTCCATACTGCCTCACACAGAAAACTCTTGTTCTTATGTTCCAGCTTTTTTTTTTTTTTTCTGAAAGAAGGTAGACCTCAGATGAGATTTTAGGTGGAACTTAAAAGAGAGGAGAGTTGCAAAGTATTTTAACACCTGAAGTGACTCTATATCGAAAATTAATCTTTGCTCAGTAGGTGACTTAAAATTTATTTTATTTCTCTGTTGAACGAGAGAAGGCAAAGCAGGGTGTTAGCTTGGTTGTTATTGATTGGTACCTAAGGATTGGGAAGAGTGCTGAAGCATGTCTGTAATTCATAGCTGATGGTGCGTAGGACCATAACGTGAGTACAAAATTATATGTGGGTGAGTTCACCAAGGGTTAATGATGAATCAATGGATAAAGTGTCTCTGAGTCAGATATGAGGATGCGAGAGAGTAGACTATAGCTGGCCCGTGGTCTGGACTAAAGAGTCAAGGAGCTGTTGCTAAGGTTAGACTTCTGTGTCTGTGGGCCAGGCCCACGTAAGAGAGTGGAGCAGGCAGGAGTGTCTCTGGGTTAGTTTCTTCTACTGAACTCATGCATCAGGCATGCACCCAAGATTGCCAGCAGTTTGAAACAGAAGTCTTTGTAAAGGCTCCCTGCCTACACAGGGTCACCCCTTGATGAATGCTTATTTATGCCATTCATTTAGTAAAAACAAACAATAACAGAAGAAGCAGTTGACTTGATCCCAGGGTTTTTTGACATATTTGGCATTGAATTACAGACTTATGTAACTAACAGACTTA
>NW_011896988.1:1785-3744 GCF_000151845.1 Pteropus vampyrus | reverse complement strand
GGCTATTTTTCTCCAAAAAATTACCTTTGCACTTTATCAGAGATAAATTGGCTATCTATGTGGATCTATTTATCGACTCACTATTGTGTTCCATTTCTCTGTTTGTCCATCTTTACAACATCCACTGTCTTGATTACTGTTGCTTAGTAATAAGTCAGCTTGTTAGTATCTACACAAAACCTACTAAGATTCTGACTTGGATTACCCTCAGTCTATAAGTCACTATGGGTAAAATTGACTCTTTAACTATATTGATGCATTAATGCTGCCTATCTCTTCATGTATTTGTCTTCTTTCTTTAATTTCTTTAGCAATGATTTATAGATTTTAGCTTGTAGGACTTTCATGTCTTTTGTCATATTTATTCCTATTATTTCAAAATACTCATGTTGTTTCAAAAAATATTGTTTTTCATGTAAAATATTTGACTTTTTATTGTTAGCATATAGAAATGTAATTGTTTTCGTATATTTATTTTGTATCTTGCAACTTTGCTAAATGCAATTAGTGTTTATAATAGTTTTTGGTGGAGTCCATAGATGATCATGCCATCAACAAATAAAAAGAGTTTACTTCTTTTTCCAAATGTATGTGTTTCATTAATTTTCTTGTTTATGGCACTGCCTAGAATTACCATGTTGAGTAGAAGTGTTGAGAAAAATTATCCTTCCTTTGTTCTTAAACTTAGCAGAAAAATCATTCACTCTTTTGCAATTAGGAGTGTAAAAGAAAGAAAATCTATGTTTTTCCCAGCTTCCTTTTATAAGGTTGAGAAAGTGCCCACATATCTGAGCATTTTCATTAGAATTAATGTTGTATTTTGTTAAATGTCATGTTAATTAACATTACAATGAGATATGTTCTACAAATATCAAAAATGCTTTTCAATGTTATAAGTCATGCTCTTAATCTAAGCAGGACATGGACTCTATTGAATCACGTAGACAATGTTCATAGAACTTTGAATGAGATAGTGACTTAAACATAAGCATTAACATTCTTCTCTTTATGTGGCCCAGATATTACCAGAATTTTTCATAGAAGAAAAAAGTGGCAATCACAAGGGAACCTTTGAAAATAAGATGTGGTCACTTTTGGGAACACTTATCAAAACATATTGCTAAGATAATAAAGATAATAAATATTTTTATTTGCTTATCAAGTTTGTAAATATTTGTATTTGTATTGCACAGTGTTCATGCTGTAATAGTAAATAAAGAACTTTTAGAAACAATCAGTAGGAGTGAAAATTAGTTGGAGTTTGGGGAGACAATCACAATATATTATTAAGTAAAAATCCAGGTAGCAAAACAAAATATACAGTATGGTCATATTTTTGTGTTATAAGTAACTATAAAAAACCTGAGAAAAAATATAAAAGATATGTATAATGCATACTTATTGATTATCTGAATGATTAATTATATGAATTATTTTTCTTTTCTACAAATATATGTTGTTGAAAATTTTATACGATGGCCATATTGCAGGATGTGTTTCTCAAGAACAGACTTTGAAGAGAAATTAGTATGCAGGATATTTACTACAGAGTGCTCTGGGGGTTAAGGCTTTTAATGGAGGGGAAGGACACATTTGTGCAGAGGAAGTAATCAACCTGTGATTCAATTTCAAAGGAAGCCTCAATCACCATGCAGGCGTTCTGAAAAGAAGTATCTTATTTGCCAAAGAAAATTGCTATAGGAGTATTTTCTGCAAGTAAAACATGACTTTTAATGTTACAAATCATGCTTTTAATACAAGCAAGCTGGCGACTTTCTTGAATCACATGGATAATAGTTATAGGATTACCCACATATCAGGTTAAGGAAAATGACTTAAAAGCAGCCATTATAAATATATTTTAAAAATGAAATGAACTTTGCTTGAAGAATTAAAGAGAGGTATTGTGGCGATCTCCCCTTAAATAAAGAATATCAATAAAAAAATGGCAGTTATAAA
>NW_011896988.1:0-1735 GCF_000151845.1 Pteropus vampyrus | reverse complement strand
GTTCTGAAAAGAAGTATCTTATTTGCCAAAGAAAATTGCTATAGGAGTATTTTCTGCAAGTAAAACATGACTTTTAATGTTACAAATCATGCTTTTAATACAAGCAAGCTGGCGACTTTCTTGAATCACATGGATAATAGTTATAGGATTACCCACATATCAGGTTAAGGAAAATGACTTAAAAGCAGCCATTATAAATATATTTTAAAAATGAAATGAACTTTGCTTGAAGAATTAAAGAGAGGTATTGTGGCGATCTCCCCTTAAATAAAGAATGTCAATAAAAAAATGGCAGTTATAAAATAGATATCAAATGGATATCTGGAAGTAAATATAAAATAACTTAAATCAAAACTTTACTAGAGGAGCACAATAGTAGATTTTAACTGGTAGAAGAAAGAATCAGCAAACCTGAAGATAAATAAATAGAGATTATGCATTCAGAAGAACAAGGGAACAAAGAATGAAGAAAAATGAACCTCAGAGAAATGCGACACATCTTTTATCACACCATCATAAGCATAATGAGGAATACTCACAACGAGAAAACAAAGAAAATGGAGCAGAAAAGTGTTTGAAGAAATTATGGCTAAAATTTCCCAAATTTGATGAATATTATTAGTCTACACAATCAAAAAACTTAATGAACTCCAAGTAGGATAAATATAAAGATTCACATCTCTACACATCATGGTGAATATGTTGAAAGCCAAAGACATGGGGATAGTCTTGAAAGGAGAAAGACAATACTGACTTTATAAGAGGTATTAAAGGAGTCCAGCAATGTTAAAGGATGTATTATTTCTGACTTTATAAGAGGTATTAAAGGAGTCCAGCAATGTTAAAGGATGCAATGTTAAAGGATGCATTATTTCTCTATAGAAATAATGAACAATCTGAAAATGATTTTATGAAAAATATCCACTATAATTGCATCAAAAGTATAAAATATTGAGAGTGACTTTAACAAAAAACTTGTAAATGTACAATAAAAATTACAAAGCATTGTTGAAAGAAACTAAAGAATAAATAAGTAGAAAGACATCTGTGTTTATATAGTAGAAGATTTAATATTTTTAGTTGAAAATATTCCCAAACTTACCTTCAGAATCAATGCAATCCTATGAAAAATTCAAACTACTTTTTTTGCAGAAATTGACAAGCTGATCCTAAAATTTATATGGAAGATTAGAGGAGCCAGTTAGCCAAAAATAATCTTGATAAAGAAGAACAAAGTTGGAAGAACTACACTTCCTAATAAGTTTGTTTCAAAACTTACAACAAAGCTACAGTAACAAGAAGAATGTGGTATTATTATAAGAACAGATTAATGGACGAGAATCAAGAGTACAGAAATAATCTCATATGTATATATGGTCAATTGATTACTAAAAAAGGGTTCAAAATCATTTAATAGGGGAAATACTGTTGAAACAACTGGATATCCATCCATATGCACAAGAATTAATTTGGAGACCTACCTCCTACCATATAGAAAAATTACCTCATGTGGATAAAAGTCCTAAATGTAAGTGCTAAACCCATAAAAATTTTTGAAGGAAACATTGTGTAAATCTACATGACCTTGGATTAAGCAGCAACAGTTTCTTAAATCAGTGGTCCCCAACCTTTTTGGCACCAGGGACTGGTGCTCCTATAAGAATCTAATGCCTGATGATCTCAAGTAGAGCTGGGGTGGTGATGCTAGTGCTGGGGAGTGGCTGCAGATACAGAT
>NW_011896987.1:2481-4182 GCF_000151845.1 Pteropus vampyrus | reverse complement strand
TTTATTTTTTCTTTTTCTTCTCTATTCCATTTTAGATATTTCTATTCACTAATCTTTTTTTTCCTGTGGTATATAATCTATCATTAATCCCATAGAGTGTATTTTTCATCTAAGACATTGTAATTTACATCTCTAGAAGTTTGATGTAGTCCTTTTTATATTTTCCATACCTCTCACCAAGTACATACTTTACTATAATTTCTTGAACTGTATGAAGTATATTTATAATCAATATTTTATTCTTATCTTCCAATATTATCATCTAAGTCATTTTAGGGGTTCAAGCCTATTGATTAACTTTACTCTTTATTACACCTCATATTTTTCTATTTCTTCGTATGCTTAGAAATTTTCAGTTGATTACCTGCATTAATTTCCTATAGTAGCCATAACACAGTTTCATAATTTGAGTGGCTTAGAACAGAAATTTATTCTCTACAGTTCTGGAGGTTTAAAGTCTAAAATCAAGGTGTTAGCAGGGTCATGCTTCCTCCACGTCCTCCAAGGGAGTATATTTCCTTGCCTCTTCAAGCTTCTGATAGCACCAGATATTTCTTGGCTTGTGGCCTCTATCTGTATGTGGCCACATTCCCTTTGTATGTCTCTGTGCCCTAATTTTTCTAATGTCATAAAGATGTCAGTCATTGTATCAGGCCCTGCCTTAATGACTTCATTTTTACTTGATTTTATCTACAAAAACTCTATTTCCAAATAAGATCACATTCACAGTTATTGGGGTTAGGACTGCGATTTATCTTTTTTGGGGGGAGGGGCACAGATCAATGCATAACAATGCCAGGAATTATTAATTTTATATTTTTTGAATACAGAATTTTTTGCGCACTTTTTAAAGACATTTTGAGTTTTATTCTGAGATATAAAATTGTTTGAGGTCAGTTTGATCCTGACGAAGACTGATTTTAAGCATTGTACGTCAGACTAGAGCGGCCTCTAGTCTTGGGTTAATTTGATCCTACAACTGAGGCAATGACTATCTGAGTGCTCCATTCGATGTGAATTTTGAGGCTTTTTACTCTGGCCATAAACATGAATCAGGCTTACATGAGATCCAGGGATGTTCTATCTGACTCTTTCTGATGGTCCTTTCCCCACCTCAGTAATTTCCTCACTCATATGTGATAATAAAAACTCAGATGAAGACTCAAGAGGGATTTTTTTTTTTTTCTTCCAGAGGTCTGGGGCTCTCTGTATAGTCCTTTCCTCTTCAGTGCTCTGTATTTAGAATACTGACTGTTTTGGACTCCTGAACGCTGAACTCTGTTTGTATAACTGAGCGAGATCATTCTCTCTTCCTGTGATAAGGTCTAACAATTTCCTCTAGGTATTAAGCTAAGACATTTGTAAGGCTCGTGACTTTTGTTCCCTTTCTCTTATGAATCACTATTCTGCCATTGTTTTTATAATGTCTGCAAAATAATTTTTCATATATTTTGCCTACTATTTTAGTTATGTAAGGTGGAAAGGTATATTCGGCCTAGTTACTAACTCATAGCTGAAAACAGAAGTTGTAAAATGGAATTTGGATTATATTTTAATTAGACGGCTACCAATCATATAATATTAAGCCAGGGTATAATGCTACCAGATTTATTTTTTCGAATATCATTCTTCTCAGAGTAAGGGAATGAACTAAAGAAGAGATAGAAAGGAAGAAGGAAGATCACTTATGAGTGGATTGCT
>NW_011896987.1:0-1595 GCF_000151845.1 Pteropus vampyrus | reverse complement strand
TGAATATGGAATAATGAGAGAATTTTTTTAAAAATTTTATCTGAAGGTCAACATATTTATAAAATTGATTCATGAGTAAACTAACTATAGTTTAGGTGTTAAATGACAAAGGTGCACCTCTCACTGATCACTTTCCCTGATTATCTTCTTCATGGGCCACTGTCCTTTTCTCTAAGAACTGTAGAGTTGTCTCATATAGAGAAATCCCAGAAGTGGGAGACAAATAAAAGTGATCTGAGTACAATATAACTAGTGATATATATATTTTTTTTGTTGTTTTACCTTTGGCCACTTATCTTTAAAATGAATGAGCTTGCCAATTTTATGTAGGTCTGCTCCATCTCTAATATTTTAGAGATTTCATAATTATACAGATGGATATAGCATGTTATACTCATCTTCCCACACAACACTATTTCAAGTATAATATTTAAGAAAAATTTAAGTCCCTGAGAAACATCAGAAGGAAATTTGATACATATTGTGATATATTTTGATTTGGAAAATAGGAACTCTTAAATGAAATGACCAGAAATGAAATAGTTTCATGAACTTATAGCAAATAGAGTTAAGAATGTTCTGCATAAGAAGTGAAGGGAAATTAAAGTTGTAACAAAAAAATGATGAGGTGTATGGCTTAGACTTAGAAGTTTGACATTTATTCTTGCCTGTTCTGTGCTCTTAATTCCAGTGTCTCTTCTTATGGACACATAATATGATGAAGACACTCAAACCTTGCTAATAGAAGTAGAAATATTACTCAAAGACACCGTGGTTATTGTTCTTTCCCATTCATTTTGTATTTTTAGAAATGTGAATATTTTTCTTAACATGCAACTTCCTAGGTTAGCTGCCTGGAAGTAATGATGACTGCGATTAAAAAAAGTGAACATTATTATAGTTAATTTTGCCTGAAATAAGGAGCTCTTGATTACTATAGATCTTTACCATCTCTCATCTGGCTGACTATATCAGCCTTCTGTGCCAGTCACTACTAAGTGCCCCACACAATAGCCATTCCCTATAAATAGGATAATATTAAGGATAATATTAAAATATTATGATTTTGTAGTGGGTATATAATACTCAAATAAAAATTCATGTTTGCCAGCCTCCCTTACACTGGGCTCTTCCTTGGTCATGAGCAGTCAGGTACGCATTTCTTGACAATGAGATAGAGGGATAAGTCCCCATGGAAAAAAAATATATGTTCCTGAATAAAATACCAACATCGTGTTACTCTTTACATTTCTCTGTATTTACAGCCTGGAATGTGCATCCCAGGCCTATAGATACAAACCATAAACTTGAAAGTCAGGTTTAAAAAAATGGTGAAAAAAATAAATGGAGCCTGGGTCCTTTTTAGAGACGTCTTTTTCACCTGGGTAGCTCTGAGACTACGAGTTCCTGGAGATCATCCACCATGTTTATAAAGTTTGTAGTAGAATAACTAGTGTTTATCAGTCTTTGAAATATAAACCATCAACAAATACATACTTTCAAGAATGAGTTAATTAGAATTTCCCTTACTTCATTTGGCTCAGGTCTCCTTTAAGATGGGCTGGCACAGTGCTCTGCCAACCCATCTTAAAGGA
>NW_011896986.1:3140-5005 GCF_000151845.1 Pteropus vampyrus | reverse complement strand
ATTCTGAAAACCATCTGTTACAAATGATGTGCTCTGAATATGAATAAATACATTTAGTTTGTAACTATATCTGGTCTCATAGTAACTAAACAAACTATGTAATTACATTGCTAGTAGTTCAAGACTGTAAAAACCATTTATGTCTCATTTCCAGTTGGCTGTCTCATAGGTACCTTAAGTTTAACATGTCCAAAACTGAACTCTTGACCTCCCAGCCCACTTCTAGTTTTTCTCTTCTTGAAACATGGTATCTCATCAACTCAAGTGTTCAAGTAAGAAACTGATTGTCTCCTCTCCCTCACTGCCTCCATTTGATTCCTACCAAAGTGCTGTTGATTCTAATTCCAAAATGTCTCTTGAAACACCCAGCATTTATGCCATTGCCATGATCGTAGCTAGATCACCACAGTAGCTGCTTAACTACGCTCTTTGATTTCTAGTGTGCCTCAGGCTGTTCTCCACACAGCAGCACAGGGAATCAGGCCATTTCCTTTCCTTGGGAAACTCTTCAATCATTTCCCATTACTTTATTCTGCTTGTAAAGCCTTGATCATCTGGCTCCTGCTTCCCGCTCCAGTCTCACATTCTGCTACTTCCCTTTCTCTTGCTCTATTCTACCACATAGACTTTCTTTCAGTTGCTCAAAGACCCTACCTAATCTCTTTCCCACCTCAGCATCCTGATTCAGCTGCCTTCTCTTCCTGGAATGCTTTTCTACTCCTTTTTTTTTTTTCCCCACCTGGCCAGCCCTCCTCATGCTCAGGATGAAACTGTAACGTCAATTCCTCAAGAAGGTTGTACTTGTCCTTCCAAACTAACATATGTGCCCGTCCACTCTTATATATTCTCATTGATTCCTCCTAATTTTCTTTACAGAATGTGTTTCTTTGCAAGCTCTATGTTCAGGATGTTTCCCTCACTAGACTGAAAACTCCATGAGACAAGGAAAATTTTTATCTGGTTTCCCAGATTTCTAGTTTCCTGTATAGTGTCTGGCACTAAGAACACACTCAACAAATACTTTTGAATGATTAATAAAGAACTCAATTTTCCTTCTGAGAAATTGAAATTCCTATTAATGGTAATCTACATCTTTTATTCATTTGCTGTTATTAATTTGTGATAGAAGTTAAAATTTTTGTGCTTATATTGTAGCAATGTATTTCCATAGCAACATCATTTTGATACATTTAGCTGTAATAAGGTTCAGCATCTATGTGCTTATGAAACATACCACACATATTATTTGATAATACTCAGTCACCTCAGAGATGCTCACTGAGTATCAGTTAGATGAATGAGATTTACAGCATCACTTTGAAAAAAACCAAAACCCAATAATAACATTTTAACTGCAAGATAAGGCAAAAGGGTTTTATCTTCGAAATCACGTTTTGAATAATTATATAATTAGGTTTTGGTCTTCTGTAGTAGCATTAAGTTGATAGTTATGGCTGACTTAATTTCTTCACATCTTTTGACACTGCTGTGAATATCTAATACAGCATATGCCTCAGGGGAGTTTGATGAATGACAGTTGAAAATTCATCTGTTTGTTTTCTCTTCTGTTTTCTTCAGGTCTGAAGCATTCATAAATTGTATTTGCCAGTGTAATAAAATGGAACTGAGCAGTGATTCGGCCAGCTCTAATGACACATTAGTGAACAGCAGGTCGGCCAAAAGGCCTCTGTTTGTAAATGAAGGCTCCCTGCTGGACTCTAGTGGTGAGCTTGAAGACGACTGGGCCTGCCGTTGTCCCTGCAGTAAGGTTCCCATGTGTGGTCATTGCTTCAGGTTTTGGGTGTGGCCTAGAAGTGTCTGGATAAAACAAAGCTTTGCTCAGAAATGCTTGCTGGAGTAGCCAT
>NW_011896986.1:0-1805 GCF_000151845.1 Pteropus vampyrus | reverse complement strand
TGTTCTGACTACAGTTCTCCTACTGAGAAGAAAAATTAAACTGCATGAATTTGCTCTTCTCTACTCCTCAGAAAATTTAGAACCAACATATATCAATTTAAATAAGGATTTTATAGAGAACACTCTACTTTTATGTCATATCTGCTTTGGACACCTTTGTTTTTACTCTCGAAATCTATTCTATGATGCCTTCAGAATCGTCAGCAGCCTGTGAAGTGAAAGACAACATAAATTGCTCAGTTCCATTCTGCAGTGCACAACCAAGTTTACTTTGGTATTGTAGGTTTGCTAGTGTTGAATTCTATTGTGTATGTCTAACAAAGTCTTTATTTTGCCTTCATTTTTGAAAGTCATTTTTGCTGAGTTTAGAATATCAGGTTGCGCCATCGTTTTTCTTGCAATGCTTTGATGATGTTATCCCACTGTTTTTACTTGCATTATTTCCAATAAAATGTTTAATGTCATCCTTACCTTTTTCTTCTGATATAATGTGCCTCTTTTTCTCTGACCGCTTTATGTTATTTTACTTATCTTTAATTAAGAAAATTGAATAAAATATACCTTGATATTTTCTTCATATTCCTTATGCTTGAGATCTGTTAACATTCTTGAATGTATGGCCTTTTAAGTTTCTTCAAACTTGGAAAATTGTGCATATTATTTCTTCAAATATAACATTATCTGCCATCATTATTCCATGACTCCAATTATACATATATAAAATATATAAGTATAAATATATTATATCCATATATATGATATTTTGTTCATTTTGAATCTTTTCCTGTGTTCATTATGGTATCACACGGAGTATTTTCAATGCTCTAAAAATTCATGGTGCTCCACCTATTCACCCCTCCTGTCCCACCCAACACCTGGAGACCACCGATCTTTTTATTTTTGTCTCCATATTTTTACCTTTTCTAGAATGTCAGATAGGTGGAATGATACAGTATGTAATCTTTTCAGATTGATTTCTTTCACTTAGTAACATGCACTTAAGGTTTCTCCATGTCTTTTCATGGCTTGATAGCTCATTTCTTTTTCATTGCTTACTAATATTCCATATACCGCCAATTCATTCACCAATTGAGGGTCATCTTCGGTGCTCCCATGTTCCGGCAATAATAAATAAAGCCACTATAAATATACATGTGCAGGTTTCTGTGTGGACATAACTTTTCTGCTCCTTTGGGTACATGTTAAGGAGTGTGACTACTGGATCGTATGGTTACGAGTATATTCAGTTTTGTAAAAAAATTTTAAACTGTCTTTTAAAGTGATTGTACCATTTTGCATTCTTACCAGCAAAAAATGAGAATTTTTGTTGCTCCACATCCCCATAGGCATTTGTCATTGCTCTGGATTTTGGTCATTCTAATAGGCTCGTAGTGGTATCTCGTTGTTTTAATTTCATTTCCCTGATGACATACAATGTTGAACATCTTCTCCTATGCTTATTTGCCATTTGTATATCTTATCTGGTGAGATCTTTGGTCTATTTTTAAATCAGGTTGTATGTTTTCTTATTGTTAAGAGTCTTTGCATATTTTGGCTAACTATCCTTTATCAGATGTGTCTTTTGCAAATATTTTCTACCAGTTTGTGGCTGGTATTATGATTCTCTTAACATTGTCTTTCAAAGGGCAGAAGCTTTAAGTTTTAATGAAGCTCAAATTTATCAATTATTTCTTTCATGGTCATACTGTCATTAAAAACCATGCTAATTCCTTTTAGCCCATCTTTCTCATCATTCCTAACACTTAAAAACAATAATACTATTTGCTATCACTATTCCATGACTC
>NW_011896985.1:4730-6863 GCF_000151845.1 Pteropus vampyrus | reverse complement strand
AAAATGAATGTATTTGTTTTAGTTGATCTTTCTTCTTTGCAGATTCTAGTCTATGGAACCACAGTTGTCCGACTGCAGAAAATAAATCTACATATAGGAAATATGAGCAAGATTTCAAGTCTTTTGATTCAGGCATATTTACTTTTTATATTTAATAATTTTTCTGTTTATTTCTCTTGGTAAGAAACATGTCAAGTTTTTATTCTTTATTGGCAACATTTCTTTTTTTTTTCTGGGGGGTTTAATTGGGTGTGGAAAGTAATATAGAGGAAAGAGATGTTTTTCTGTTTATGCAATTATGACATCTGTTTTAATCTCTTTTTATGTCATTTATACACATCTCATCTTTGATTATTTTCAATAGAGATTAAAAGAATCAATTTTAGGGGAGCAAGTCCTAAGACCTTCAAGCTCTAATATAATAATTTTTGAAAATTTTTTTAGTTAAATGCACAAATCTTTAGAGGCAATAGACTCAAATTAATAGCTTATGAATTATATTATTTTATGAAATAAAATCAAATAGTAAAAAAAAAGTACATTGTGTCATAAAAGTGCATAAGGTTTTAGGAAAATTCAGTTTTAGTCTATGTGTGTGTGTGCACTGGGTAAAATGCATTTGCTTCTTTAGGGCATGGTCAAAGGTTTGGTGAATCTACACTGTGTGAAGTTCAGAGGCCCTTCAGTCCACGCAAGTTGCCCTTGGATCTTATCTCGTCCTGTTCCAGTCCGCCAGGAAGACTTAAAAACCTCATATCTAAAATCACGGTTTTTGGTCTCCTGGCAAAAATAAAGGCTGAAGCTTCCCCCCAAGAGAATATCAGACCCAGTTTCTTAGAAGCCCAGGATAACTGTTGCAGAATTCTGTAGCTGAATAAAAAGATCATGATAAATAATTCACAGGCTTGGTTTGTTTCATGATTTGAAATAGCAGTTTCTACCACATTTCCCTCAAAATACCTACATATAAAATGGAAAAGTACAAAACGACATGATCAGAAATTAAGTCTCTTAAATAAAGGAATGCCAGAATCAGAGAGTTGGAGTTAGACTGAGGAAAACTATCTTAGGTTTTAGTTTAAAAGAAGGCACACATTCTCTTTATAATTTGCCCCACTTTTAAAGGAACTCAGTGTTAAAAGAAAAATTTGGCATCCATTCTGATACTCTTGTTTGACTGAGTCCCGACATTTTTAGAAAGCCAGAGTAATTAATGACATTAAGGGCTAACTTTGATGAACAATTAATATGTATAGTGTCAAGCGCTTTACATGACATGAAAATTAGCATCATCTCCATTTTGCCAGTGAGGAAATAGGGCATAAGTAACTTGACCAAAGTCACTCTGCTGTTAAGTAATGGAAGTAAATTGGACCCAGCGCTCTCCTATTCTGTATCTCAAATCTCTACCGTATACTGCCACTGAATATCATCTGTCTAAGTACCAAAACGAATTTTGGAAAAATGTTTAATATTTTCAATGGACTTCAAGAACTCTATGAGATATAATCCATTGACTAAAATCAGTCTTTGAGTCTTCAGAAGAACAAGAATTTTATATATAATATCTTCGATAAGCTAATAATTATGGAATTAAAAAAGTTGTAAGGGGAGACTATCTGAGACAAAAAGTCAATGGGATGAGATAAAAAAGGAAAACAAATAAGCAAAAGAGGTATTTTTAAAAATCTAAAATAAAGAAAATCGAATAAAAATATATACTGATGGATGTAAAAGCAAGACTGAGAAACCTAAAACACAAAACAAGTGTCCAGTAGATTAAGCAGTAAGATAGGGTTTGAACGATTTGGAGGAAAAAGAATAAAGATACCTCATGCTCTCGAAGAGCAGAAAGCATGGAAGCGAGGAAGCTTGAAACGACAGAAAATCTTTCCTTAGCTGACATAACAATGCGTCAACCAAAAAAAAGGTAGGCCATCTTTCAAGGAAAGCTAAGATGGAAAGACTCTCAACGAGACACGTGCTAGCAAAATATGTTTGCTGACACGGGAAAGGAAGAATAGTATTCGGGCGATTAAACAGAAAAAAGTTTTACTGCTAGAAACAAGCTAGCATCATACCTGCCCTGTGCCACTGTAAATGACAGAATGAGACATACTAGCATCTAGATAA
>NW_011896985.1:0-2220 GCF_000151845.1 Pteropus vampyrus | reverse complement strand
CACGCAGTGAGATTATATCTCAAAATATTCATCTTTGTGCTTTTTTTTTCTTCCTACAACTTGTCAGTCTTCCACACTGAACCAAGGAGAAATAAGAATTATATAATAAAAAAGGTGTATGACAGGAAAAAGTTGCATGCCGTAGACAGACCACAATCGTTCTAATTTATACACAGGAGGCAGCTGACCAAGACATTTACAACTTGTGTTAGGTCGTGTGGCTTTCAAGTTCCGGAGCTATCTGTTCAGACGGGCTTATCCAACTCCAGAGTTCCTTCTATGTTATTCTTTCATATGAAATAAACTATGCAAGTATATCGGTTTTCAGTATGATTTCACTTGTGATATTATCAATAATAAACAGGACTAACTACCCTAGCGCTGCCTGGGGCATGGGTTGAAAAAATCCATCTTTGCATCCCCGCTGTCAGTTTCTAGCTAAATACTCATTCATTTATTGCACAAGTATTTATGTAGCATCTGCTTTGTGCCCGCCGTTTTCCCAAACACCGGAGATATATCCAGGTAGCGAACAGAAAATTCAAACACAGTTGCGTTTCAGGAAAGTCAAGAGGAAACAAACGTTTCTCAGGCCAAGGGAAGAGTCAGTGCAGGGGTCTTGAGGTCAGGGCGAGCCTGCCGCTTCAGGGCCCGGAAAGGCAGGATATTGTCTCGTAGAGAGTTTGCTACCCTGTCACGGTCGCTGGCAGGAAATGAGAGCGGAGAGATATATGAGAGGAAGACTGCATTTGGCCTTTTACTTCGCATCTCAGTAGATGGCCAGTGGAAAGTCAGAATGCTGTGATTAAGAGCTTGGCTTCTAGCATTCCGTGGTCCAGATCTGATTTTTATTGATCCATTTACTAACTCTGTGTCATTGATCAAGCTATTCAACTTTTTCCAAAGCCCTCAGATAATTAATTCATGTGAAATACTGACGACAGTAACTGCCTCATAGAGGTGACAAGAAGACAAAAGGAAACGAGTTGCGCAAAAGCCTCATTCCCACCACCGGTTCTGACATCTGGAGAACGTTCGCTGAATGAAAGATTTAACGAAATATGTGCAAGACCCACACACTAAAACTTGTGAAACATTCCCGAGAGAAGTTAAAGAAGATCTAAGTAAATGGAGAGCGATATATGTCCATGGATTAGAAGATTAGATATTGTTAAAATGTCAATTTTATAAAAATGGATCAAAAAGATTTAATGTAATTCCAGTTAAAATTGCAGTGGATTTTTGTGTGCTGTTGTTGGAAGAAATCAATGAGCTGATTTTAATACTCAAATGAAAATGCAAAGAACCAGACATAGCTAAAATTGCTTTGAAAAGGGAGGTTAAAGTTGAAGGATAAATAATATCTAATGGCAAGACTTACTGTATTAATTGAAATGGATGTAACTTCCTAAAGCTATAGTAACTGAGCCAATGTGGCATTGACTTGCATGTCAAAAGAAAAAAAAAATCGTGCATCTAGAAATAGACCCACATGTACATGGTAAATCGATTTTCCACAAAGATCAAGGTATTTGACTTGGAAAGAATTCTTTTCAATAGACGATGCTGAAACAATTGAATATCCTCATATAAAATGAAACTCTGGCCCTTACTTCATATCGTATATCAAAATTAACTCAAAACTGATCGTAGACTTAAAGGTTAGACCTAAAATTAGAAAACTTCTAGAAAAAGCACTGGGGAAAAGTCATATGATTTTGGGTTTGTCTGAATAGATTTCTTGGATGGCACACAAAAAGCGTAAACACTAAAAATATATTAATAAGTTGGACTTCGAAATGTTAAAACCTTTTGATCTTCCAAAATTACTGTTAAAAATGAAACACAAGCCACCGTCTGGGAAAAAAAAAAAATATCTGCAAAATATATCTGACTAAGGAGTTAAATCCAGAATGTATAAAGGACTTTTTAACCACTTAATAATAAGGCATAAAACAACTTGAATAAAAGATGGTATAACATTGACATCAAAGGGGCTAGAGGGACATTTTCGAGCGACGGATACGTTCTACATCATGATTGTAGTGGTGAGGACGATAAAACTATATGCATTAGACAGAATTAGTCAACTTTTAAATTTAAAATGGCTAAAAATTATTAAATGTATAACATTAAATTTTTAAGGAAAAAAAAAAACAGCATCCATGGGCGGTTGTTGTCGAAACCGAAGGTGATATAGATACCTGGGAATTCTTCATA
>NW_011896984.1:2224-3926 GCF_000151845.1 Pteropus vampyrus | reverse complement strand
TGCCCATCACTTTCTTCCTAACAATTACCCAAGAAGCAGATAAGTGGAGGTAATTCTTCTGTGAACAGCTGCACTTAGTACAAAACTGACTTACTAATTCACTAAGTAAGGCATGTGGTCCAGGAGGAGTTGCGAGAAGTAGAGTTAGAAAGTTTTTGAGTCAATTTTCGAAGAGGTTGTTGCCGTCATCAATGATACCAGATGCATTTGGATGGTAAGAAGCATGACAGGTCCTTGGATACCTTTGCTGTCATTGCTGAGTAGCTTTGGTAGTCAAAGGTGCACTATTGTTAAATGGCAAATGGTCCAGAAAGGCAAAAACACAACACAGCTTCATTTCTCAGGTCACAATGGTGTGGCCAGAGTTGGCTGATTTGACTGACACAGTAAATCATAACTTGAAAAGTGGTGAGACTTCAGCAATAGTCCTGAAAGAGGTTGATGGTCTGACAGTTGATCTATAAAGACCAGGCTGGGCCATACCCTGTGTGCTGTGGTCCCCACACTGCAAGACACACTGGTCAGTTTTTGGTAGGATTCACAGATCTGGCATGTGGTGGTGGCAGCCTCCATCTCAGATATAGGGGATCCTTTGCATTGTGCTCAGCCCATGGTGGTGATTGCACCGTCTGTCCAGCACTATGATGGGATCCACTAGATCCAGCACTAGTAGTAATCTGGGAAATGCGGGATCCAGCAGCAGCTCGATTTCTTTTTCTTTTTTTAAAAATTTTTTTGCATAAATCTGTGCTAGCTCTTATGTGCAGATTCCACGCTCAGATGTGCTGATGTGCAGTTTGGGTGTTTTTTGTTGAATTTTATGTGTTCAGCTTATTGTTGTTTCAAGGGGAAAGAGATCTGGGGACATCGTTCACTCTGCTGTGTTTCTGATGTCACTCTAGCTGCTTAATTTCATTTGGTCATCGGAGAACCACCTCCTACCATGGGCATCTATATGAATGACTTAGACGCTCTGATCATTAGCTGTGATTTGGCTCCACAGGTTGTGGCTCCAGAGAGGGTCATATTTAATCAGCCAGTCTATAGTTTTCCAAGTGGCAGACTGAACAGCTAAGCTGTTAGCAACAGGAGCCCCAAGCTCAAGAGTTAGCAAGAGCTGAGAATGGCCTTGACTTTTGCACACCGGGCCAGGCCACTGTGTCTACTTTCTGTTCTGTACAACCAGTGCTGGGGCTGAACAGCTGTACTATCCAGTAGATACCATCAACTTTTCAGTTTAGCTGACCCACAAGTGAACCAGGCCCAGGAATTTAAGGGAACTTGTATGTATTGAGGGCTCATTGGGTCAGCAGCTCTTTGGGTTATAATGTTCCCCTACCTCAAAAAAAGGAGATAACTGTCACTTTTTAATACAAAGTTGATAAGCTGCTGGGGCAAGATTGGCTGCATTCTTAGATATATATTTCAGTGTGATGAGCAAGACTTGTTAGACCTCTTCTGCCTTGCTAGCCATTTAGCCCGAATTGACCGCCTCTAAAATGGGGCTGTGAGCCTAAGAGTCACAAGGATTCCATGGTCCAGGAGTACATTTATATCAGCAGCATCAGTGTTTCTAAGGAGTTATCTTCCCTGAATTTTTCTCTTCTCTTGGGTAAATAAATAACTGGTTTTTGGAATGACTTCAGTTAAAACCTTGGATTTTCTTCACCATCTTACACAATATCCTCTGAAATGTTCTAAT
>NW_011896984.1:0-544 GCF_000151845.1 Pteropus vampyrus | reverse complement strand
ACTAAAATTCTATATCCCTGCAGCAGAACAGAGCTGGAGAAAAATACACGATGTGCTGATTCTTCTCGCTTTATATTTATTTCCACTCACTTGACTCGCTGCTCTCTGGAGTTTATACGACACTTCCTTTGACCACTCACTCTTCTACTTTTCTAGACGACTATTGTACACTCTCTTTTCTCTTCTCAGTGCCTAACACAGTTTTGATATCTTCACCTTCAGCCAGTGACCATGCTTTCTACCCCACTGAGAAAACAGAAACTATCAGAAGAGAATATTTATAGATCATCACCAGTGCATCAACTCACCTTCCAACATCTGTTCTTAGTACTACCAGCCTGTTCCCATAGGTGAAGTAGTCATGCTCCCATATCATGGCAACTCTTCTGCTTGTGTTCTGGATTCCACCCCTTCTTAGGTGTTCAAAGACTTTTCTTCAGCAATTCTTTATTTCTTCTACATTTGCTTTCCATGGGATCAATTTCACCCATCAATCCTCTTCTTAAGATCACTTCCCCCAAAAGCTACTGCTTTGTTTTTTTTT